>NW_027366140.1:0-80178 GCF_046119375.1 Phyllobates terribilis
TTGCCATTGAAAAACATGTTTTTCATATACCAGAAATGTTTGAAGCTACTGACTGAATGAAAGGAGCTGGCATCTCACTCTCTTTGAATCTTCTTTATCATGCTAGGATTAACAGGAAAAAGCTAAAAATTTCAGAATTGCACCGTGCAATGTGGAGATATTACTGTTTGTGCATTTACAATATTCATTGATTTTTGCCATTGAAAAACGTCCAGAAATGTTTGAAGCTACAGACTGAATGAAAGGAGCTGGCATCTCACTCTCTTTGAATCTTCTTTATCATGCTAGGATTAACAGGAAAAAGCTAAAAATTTCAGAATTGCACCGTGCAATGTGGAGATATTACTGTTTGTGCATTTACAATATTCATTGATTTTTGCCATTGAAAAACATGTTTTTCATATACCAGAAATGTTTGAAGCTACTGACTGAATGAAAGGAGCTGGCATCTCACTCTCTTTGAATCTTCTTTATCATGCTAGGATTAACAGGAAAAAGCTAAAAATTTCAGAATTGCACCGTGCAATGTGGAGATATTACTGTTTGTGCATTTACAATATTCATTGATTTTTGCCATTGAAAAACATGTTTTTCATATACCAGAAATGTTTGAAGCTACTGACTGAATGAAAGGAGCTGGCATCTCACTCTCTTTGAATCTTCTTTATCATGCTAGGATTAACAGGAAAAAGCTAAAAATTTCAGAATTGCACCGTGCAATGTGGAGATATTACTGTTTGTGCATTTACAATATTCATTGATTTTTGCCATTGAAAAACGTCCAGAAATGTTTGAAGCTACTGACTGAATGAAAGGAGCTGGCATCTCACTCTCTTTGAATCTTCTTTATCATGCTAGGATTAACAGGAAAAAGCTAAAAATTTCAGAATTGCACCGTGCAATGTGGAGATATTACTGTTTGTGCATTTACAATATTCATTGATTTTTGCCATTGAAAAACGTCCAGAAATGTTTGAAGCTACTGACTGAATGAAAGGAGCTGGCATCTCACTCTCTTTGAATCTTCTTTATCATGCTAGGATTAACAGGAAAAAGCTAAAAATTTCAGAATTGCACCGTGCAATGTGGAGATATTACTGTTTGTGCATTTACAATATTCATTGATTTTTGCCATTGAAAAACGTCCAGAAATGTTTGAAGCTACTGACTGAATGAAAGGAGCTGGCATCTCACTCTCTTTGAATCTTCTTTATCATGCTAGGATTAACAGGAAAAAGCTAAAAATTTCAGAATTGCACCGTGCAATGTGGAGATATTACTGTTTGTGCATTTACAATATTCATTGATTTTTGCCATTGAAAAACATGTTTTTCATATACCAGAAATGTTTGAAGCTACTGACTGAATGAAAGGAGCTGGCATCTCACTCTCTTTGAATCTTCTTTATCATGCTAGGATTAACAGGAAAAAGCTAAAAATTTCAGAATTGCACCGTGCAATGTGGAGATATTACTGTTTGTGCATTTACAATATTCATTGATTTTTGCCATTGAAAAACATGTTTTTCATATACCAGAAATGTTTGAAGCTACTGACTGAATTAAAGGAGCTGGCATCTCACTCTCTTTGAATCTTCTTTATCATGCTAGGATTAACAGGAAAAAGCTAAAAATTTCAGAATTGCACCGTGCAATGTGGAGATATTACTGTTTGTGCATTTACAATATTCATTGATTTTTGCCATTGAAAAACATGTTTTTCATATACCAGAAATGTTTGAAGCTACTGACTGAATGAAAGGAGCTGGCATCTCACTCTCTTTGAATCTTCTTTATCATGCTAGGATTAACAGGAAAAAGCTAAAAATTTCAGAATTGCACCGTGCAATGTGGAGATATTACTGTTTGTGCATTTACAATATTCATTGATTTTTGCCATTGAAAAACGTCCAGAAATGTTTGAAGCTACTGACTGAATGAAAGGAGCTGGCATCTCACTCTCTTTGAATCTTCTTTATCATGCTAGGATTAACAGGAAAAAGCAAAAAATTTCAGAATTGCACCGTGCAATGTGGAGATATTACTGTTTGTGCATTTACAATATTCATTGATTTTTGCCATTGAAAAACATGTTTTTCATATACCAGAAATGTTTGAAGCTACTGACTGAATGAAAGGAGCTGGCATCTCACTCTCTTTGAATCTTCTTTATCATGCTAGGATTAACAGGAAAAAGCTAAAAATTTCAGAATTGCACCGTGCAATGTGGAGATATTACTGTTTGTGCATTTACAATATTCATTGATTTTTGCCATTGAAAAACGTCCAGAAATGTTTGAAGCTACTGACTGAATGAAAGGAGCTGGCATCTCACTCTCTTTGAATCTTCTTTATCATGCTAGGATTAACAGGAAAAAGCTAAAAATTTCAGAATTGCACCGTGCAATGTGGAGATATTACTGTTTGTGCATTTACAATATTCATTGATTTTTGCCATTGAAAAACATGTTTTTCATATACCAGAAATGTTTGAAGCTACTGACTGAATGAAAGGAGCTGGCATCTCACTCTCTTTGAATCTTCTTTATCATGCTAGGATTAACAGGAAAAAGCTAAAAATTTCAGAATTGCACCGTGCAATGTGGAGATATTACTGTTTGTGCATTTACAATATTCATTGATTTTTGCATTGAAAAACATGTTTTTCATATACCAGAAATGTTTGAAGCTACTGACTGAATGAAAGGAGCTGGCATCTCACTCTCTTTGAATCTTCTTTATCATGCTAGGATTAACAGGAAAAAGCTAAAAATTTCAGAATTGCACCGTGCAATGTGGAGATATTACTGTTTGTGCATTTACAATATTCATTGATTTTTGCCATTGAAAAACATGTTTTTCATATACCAGAAATGTTTGAAGCTACTGACTGAATGAAAGGAGCTGGCATCTCACTCTCTTTGAATCTTCTTTATCATGCTAGGATTAACAGGAAAAAGCTAAAAATTTCAGAATTGCACCGTGCAATGTGGAGATATTACTGTTTGTGCATTTACAATATTCATTGATTTTTGCCATTGAAAAACGTACAGAAATGTTTGAAGCTACTGACTGAATGAAAGGAGCTGGCATCTCACTCTCTTTGAATCTTCTTTATCATGCTAGGATTAACAGGAAAAAGCTAAAAATTTCAGAATTGCACCGTGCAATGTGGAGATATTACTGTTTGTGCATTTACAATATTCATTGATTTTTGCCATTGAAAAACATGTTTTTCATATACCAGAAATGTTTGAAGCTACTGACTGAATGAAAGGAGCTGGCATCTCACTCTCTTTGAATCTTCTTTATCATGCTAGGATTAACAGGAAAAAGCTAAAAATTTCAGAATTGCACCGTGCAATGTGGAGATATTACTGTTTGTGCATTTACAATATTCATTGATTTTTGCCATTGAAAAACGTCCAGAAATGTTTGAAGCTACTGACTGAATGAAAGGAGCTGGCATCTCACTCTCTTTGAATCTTCTTTATCATGCTAGGATTAACAGGAAAAAGCAAAAAATTTCAGAATTGCACCGTGCAATGTGGAGATATTACTGTTTGTGCATTTACAATATTCATTGATTTTTGCCATTGAAAAACGTCCAGAAATGTTTGAAGCTACTGACTGAATGAAAGGAGCTGGCATCTCACTCTCTTTTAATCTTCTTTATCATGCTAGGATTAACAGGAAAAAGCTAAAAATTTCAGAATTGCACCGTGCAATGTGGAGATATTACTGTTTGTGCATTTACAATATTCATTGATTTTTGCCATTGAAAAACGTCCAGAAATGTTTGAAGCTACTGACTGAATGAAAGGAGCTGGCATCTCACTCTCTTTGAATCTTCTTTATCATGCTAGGATTAACAGGAAAAAGCTAAAAATTTCAGAATTGCACCGTGCAATGTGGAGATATTACTGTTTGTGCATTTACAATATTCATTGATTTTTGCCATTGAAAAACGTCCAGAAATGTTTGAAGCTACTGACTGAATGAAAGGAGCTGGCATCTCACTCTCTTTGAATCTTCTTTATCATGCTAGGATTAACAGGAAAAAGCTAAAAATTTCAGAATTGCACCGTGCAATGTGGAGATATTACTGTTTGTGCATTTACAATATTCATTGATTTTTGCCATTGAAAAACATGTTTTTCATATACCAGAAATGTTTGAAGCTACTGACTGAATGAAAGGAGCTGGCATCTCACTCTCTTTGAATCTTCTTTATCATGCTAGGATTAGCAGGAAAAAGCTAAAAATTTCAGAATTGCACCGTGCAATGTGGAGATATTACTGTTTGTGCATTTACAATATTCATTGATTTTTGCCATTGAAAAACGTCCAGAAATGTTTGAAGCTACTGACTGAATGAAAGGAGCTGGCATCTCACTCTCTTTGAATCTTCTTTATCATGCTAGGATTAACAGGAAAAAGCTAAAAATTTCAGAATTGCACAATGCAATGTGGAGATATTACTGTTTGTGCATTTACAATATTCATTGATTTTTGCCATTGAAAAACATGTTTTTCATATACCAGAAATGTTTGAAGCTACTGACTGAATGAAAGGAGCTGGCATCTCACTCTCTTTGAATCTTCTTTATCATGCTAGGATTAACAGGAAAAAGCTAAAAATTTCAGAATTGCACCGTGCAATGTGGAGATATTACTGTTTGTGCATTTACAATATTCATTGATTTTTGCCATTGAAAAACATGTTTTTCATATACCAGAAATGTTTGAAGCTACTGACTGAATGAAAGGAGCTGGCATCTCACTCTCTTTGAATCTTCTTTATCATGCTAGGATTAACAGGAAAAAGCAAAAAATTTCAGAATTGCACCGTGCAATGTGGAGATATTACTGTTTGTGCATTTACAATATTCATTGATTTTTGCCATTGAAAAACATGTTTTTCATATACCAGAAATGTTTGAAGCTACTGACTGAATGAAAGGAGCTGGCATCTCACTCTCTTTGAATCTTCTTTATCATGCTAGGATTAACAGGAAAAAGCTAAAAATTTCAGAATTGCACCGTGCAATGTGGAGATATTACTGTTTGTGCATTTACAATATCCATTGATTTTTGCCATTGAAAAACGTCCAGAAATGTTTGAAGCTACTGACTGAATGAAAGGAGCTGGCATCTCACTCTCTTTGAATCTTCTTTATCATGCTAGGATTAACAGGAAAAAGCTAAAAATTTCAGAATTGCACCGTGCAATGTGGAGATATTACTGTTTGTGCATTTACAATATTCATTGATTTTTGCCATTGAAAAACATGTTTTTCATATACCAGAAATGTTTGAAGCTACTGACTGAATGAAAGGAGCTGGCATCTCACTCTCTTTGAATCTTCTTTATCATGCTAGGATTAGCAGGAAAAAGCAAAAAATTTCAGAATTGCACCGTGCAATGTGGAGATATTACTGTTTGTGCATTTACAATATTCATTGATTTTTGCCATTGAAAAACGTCCAGAAATGTTTGAAGCTACTGACTGAATGAAAGGAGCTGGCATCTCACTCTCTTTGAATCTTCTTTATCATGTTAGGATTAACAGGAAAAAGCTAAAAATTTCAGAATTGCACCGTGCAATGTGGAGATATTACTGTTTGTGCATTTACAATATTCATTGATTTTTGCCATTGAAAAACATGTTTTTCATATACCAGAAATGTTTGAAGCTACTGACTGAATGAAAGGAGCTGGCATCTCACTCTCTTTGAATCTTCTTTATCATGCTAGGATTAGCAGGAAAAAGCTAAAAATTTCAGAATTGCACCGTGCAATGTGGAGATATTACTGTTTGTGCATTTACAATATTCATTGATTTTTGCCATTGAAAAACGTCCAGAAATGTTTGAAGCTACTGACTGAATGAAAGGAGCTGGCATCTCACTCTCTTTGAATCTTCTTTATCATGCTAGGATTAACAGGAAAAAGCTAAAAATTTCAGAATTGCACCGTGCAATGTGGAGATATTACTGTTTGTGCATTTACAATATTCATTGATTTTTGCCATTGAAAAACATGTTTTTCATATACCAGAAATGTTTGAAGCTACTGACTGAATGAAAGGAGCTGGCATCTCACTCTCTTTGAATCTTCTTTATCATGCTAGGATTAGCAGGAAAAAGCAAAAAATTTCAGAATTGCACCGTGCAATGTGGAGATATTACTGTTTGTGCATTTACAATATTCATTGATTTTTGCCATTGAAAAACGTCCAGAAATGTTTGAAGCTACTGACTGAATGAAAGGAGCTGGCATCTCACTCTCTTTGTATCTTCTTTATCATGCTAGGATTAACAGGAAAAAGCTAAAAATTTCAGAATTGCACCGTGCAATGTGGAGATATTACTGTTTGTGCATTTACAATATTCATTGATTTTTGCCATTGAAAAACATGTTTTTCATATACCAGAAATGTTTGAAGCTACTGACTGAATGAAAGGAGCTGGCATCTCACTCTCTTTGAATCTTCTTTATCATGCTAGGATTAACAGGAAAAAGCTAAAAATTTCAGAATTGCACCGTGCAATGTGGAGATATTACTGTTTGTGCATTTACAATATTCATTGATTTTTGCCATTGAAAAACGTCCAGAAATGTTTGAAGCTACTGACTGAATGAAAGGAGCTGGCATCTCACTCTCTTTGAATCTTCTTTATCATGCTAGGATTAGCAGGAAAAAGCTAAAAATTTCAGAATTGCACCGTGCAATGTGGAGATATTACTGTTTGTGCATTTACAATATTCATTGATTTTTGCCATTGAAAAACATGTTTTTCATATACCAGAAATGTTTGAAGCTACTGACTGAATGAAAGGAGCTGGCATCTCACTCTCTTTGAATCTTCTTTATCATGCTAGGATTAACAGGAAAAAGCTAAAAATTTCAGAATTGCACCGTGCAATGTGGAGATATTACTGTTTGTGCATTTACAATATTCATTGATTTTTGCCATTGAAAAACATGTTTTTCATATACCAGAAATGTTTGAAGCTACTGACTGAATGAAAGGAGCTGACATCTCACTCTCTTTGAATCTTCTTTATCATGCTAGGATTAACAGGAAAAAGCTAAAAATTTCAGAATTGCACCGTGCAATGTGGAGATATTACTGTTTGTGCATTTACAATATTCATTGATTTTTGCCATTGAAAAACGTCCAGAAATGTTTGAAGCTACTGACTGAATGAAAGGAGCTGGCATCTCACTCTCTTTGAATCTTCTTTATCATGCTAGGATTAACAGGAAAAAGCTAAAAATTTCAGAATTGCACCGTGCAATGTGGAGATATTACTGTTTGTGCATTTACAATATTCATTGATTTTTGCCATTGAAAAACATGTTTTTCATATACCAGAAATGTTTGAAGCTACTGACTGAATGAAAGGAGCTGGCATCTCACTCTCTTTGAATCTTCTTTATCATGCTAGGATTAACAGGAAAAAGCTAAAAATTTCAGAATTGCACCGTGCAATGTGGAGATATTACTGTTTGTGCATTTACAATATTCATTGATTTTTGCCATTGAAAAACGTCCAGAAATGTTTGAAGCTACTGACTGAATGAAAGGAGCTGGCATCTCACTCTCTTTGAATCTTCTTTATCATGCTAGGATTAACAGGAAAAAGCTAAAAATTTCAGAATTGCACCGTGCAATGTGGAGATATTACTGTTTGTGCATTTACAATATTCATTGATTTTTGCCATTGAAAAACGTCCAGAAATGTTTGAAGCTACTGACTGAATGAAAGGAGCTGGCATCTCACTCTCTTTGAATCTTCTTTATCATGCTAGGATTAACAGGAAAAAGCTAAAAATTTCAGAATTGCACCGTGCAATGTGGAGATATTACTGTTTGTGCATTTACAATATTCATTGATTTTTGCCATTGAAAAACATGTTTTTCATATACCAGAAATGTTTGAAGCTACTGACTGAATGAAAGGAGCTGGCATCTCACTCTCTTTGAATCTTCTTTATCATGCTAGGATTAGCAGGAAAAAGCAAAAAATTTCAGAATTGCACCGTGCAATGTGGAGATATTACTGTTTGTGCATTTACAATATTCATTGATTTTTGCCATTGAAAAACGTCCAGAAATGTTTGAAGCTACTGACTGAATGAAAGGAGCTGGCATCTCACTCTCTTTGAATCTTCTTTATCATGCTAGGATTAACAGGAAAAAGCTAAAAATTTCAGAATTGCACCGTGCAATGTGGAGATATTACTGTTTGTGCATTTACAATATTCATTGATTTTTGCCATTGAAAAACATGTTTTTCATATACCAGAAATGTTTGAAGCTACTGACTGAATGAAAGGAGCTGGCATCTCACTCTCTTTGAATCTTCTTTATCATGCTAGGATTAGCAGGAAAAAGCTAAAAATTTCAGAATTGCACCGTGCAATGTGGAGATATTACTGTTTGTGCATTTACAATATTCATTGATTTTTGCCATTGAAAAACGTCCAGAAATGTTTGAAGCTACTGACTGAATGAAAGGAGCTGGCATCTCACTCTCTTTGAATCTTCTTTATCATGCTAGGATTAACAGGAAAAAGCTAAAAATTTCAGAATTGCACCGTGCAATGTGGAGATATTACTGTTTGTGCATTTACAATATTCATTGATTTTTGCCATTGAAAAACATGTTTTTCATATACCAGAAATGTTTGAAGCTACTGACTGAATGAAAGGAGCTGGCATCTCACTCTCTTTGAATCTTCTTTATCATGCTAGGATTAACAGGAAAAAGCTAAAAATTTCAGAATTGCACCGTGCAATGTGGAGATATTACTGTTTGTGCATTTACAATATTCATTGATTTTTGCCATTGAAAAACGTCCAGAAATGTTTGAAGCTACTGACTGAATGAAAGGAGCTGGCATCTCACTCTCTTTGAATCTTCTTTATCATGCTAGGATTAACAGGAAAAAGCTAAAAATTTCAGAATTGCACCGTGCAATGTGGAGATATTACTGTTTGTGCATTTACAATATTCATTGATTTTTGCCATTGAAAAACATGTTTTTCATATACCAGAAATGTTTGAAGCTACTGACTGAATGAAAGGAGCTGGCATCTCACTCTCTTTGAATCTTCTTTATCATGCTAGGATTAACAGGAAAAAGCTAAAAATTTCAGAATTGCACCGTGCAATGTGGAGATATTACTGTTTGTGCATTTACAATATTCATTGATTTTTGCCATTGAAAAACGTCCAGAAATGTTTGAAGCTACTGACTGAATGAAAGGAGCTGGCATCTCACTCTCTTTGAATCTTCTTTATCATGCTAGGATTAACAGGAAAAAGCAAAAAATTTCAGAATTGCACCGTGCAATGTGGAGATATTACTGTTTGTGCATTTACAATATTCATTGATTTTTGCCATTGAAAAACGTCCAGAAATGTTTGAAGCTACTGACTGAATGAAAGGAGCTGGCATCTCACTCTCTTTGAATCTTCTTTATCATGCTAGGATTAACAGGAAAAAGCTAAAAATTTCAGAATTGCACCGTGCAATGTGGAGATATTACTGTTTGTGCATTTACAATATTCATTGATTTTTGCCATTGAAAAACATGTTTTTCATATACCAGAAATGTTTGAAGCTACTGACTGAATGAAAGGAGCTGGCATCTCACTCTCTTTGAATCTTCTTTATCATGCTAGGATTAACAGGAAAAAGCTAAAAATTTCAGAATTGCACCGTGCAATGTGGAGATATTACTGTTTGTGCATTTACAATATTCATTGATTTTTGCCATTGAAAAACGTCCAGAAATGTTTGAAGCTACTGACTGAATGAAAGGAGCTGGCATCTCACTCTCTTTGAATCTTCTTTATCATGCTAGGATTAACAGGAAAAAGCTAAAAATTTCAGAATTGCACCGTGCAATGTGGAGATATTACTGTTTGTGCATTTACAATATTCATTGATTTTTGCCATTGAAAAACATGTTTTTCATATACCAGAAATGTTTGAAGCTACTGACTGAATGAAAGGAGCTGGCATCTCACTCTCTTTGAATCATCTTTATCATGCTAGGATTAACAGGAAAAAGCTAAAAATTTCAGAATTGCACCGTGCAATGTGGAGATATTACTGTTTGTGCATTTACAATATTCATTGATTTTTGCCATTGAAAAACATGTTTTTCATATACCAGAAATGTTTGAAGCTACTGACTGAATGAAAGGAGCTGGCATCTCACTCTCTTTGAATCTTCTTTATCATGCTAGGATTAGCAGGAAAAAGCTAAAAATTTCAGAATTGCACCGTGCAATGTGGAGATATTACTGTTTGTGCATTTACAATATTCATTGATTTTTGCCATTGAAAAACGTCCAGAAATGTTTGAAGCTACTGACTGAATGAAAGGAGCTGGCATCTCACTCTCTTTGAATCTTCTTTATCATGCTAGGATTAACAGGAAAAAGCTAAAAATTTCAGAATTGCACCGTGCAATGTGGAGATATTACTGTTTGTGCATTTACAATATTCATTGATTTTTGCCATTGAAAAACATGTTTTTCATATACCAGAAATGTTTGAAGCTACTGACTGAATGAAAGGAGCTGGCATCTCACTCTCTTTGAATCTTCTTTATCATGCTAGGATTAACAGGAAAAAGCTAAAAATTTCAGAATTGCACCGTGCAATGTGGAGATATTACTGTTTGTGCATTTACAATATTCATTGATTTTTGCCATTGAAAAACATGTTTTTCATATACCAGAAATGTTTGAAGCTACTGACTGAATGAAAGGAGCTGGCATCTCACTCTCTTTGAATCTTCTTTATCATGCTAGGATTAACAGGAAAAAGCTAAAAATTTCAGAATTGCACCGTGCAATGTGGAGATATTACTGTTTGTGCATTTACAATATTCATTGATTTTTGCCATTGAAAAACGTCCAGAAATGTTTGAAGCTACTGACTGAATGAAAGGAGCTGGCATCTCACTCTCTTTGAATCTTCTTTATCATGCTAGGATTAACAGGAAAAAGCTAAAAATTTCAGAATTGCACCGTGCAATGTGGAGATATTACTGTTTGTGCATTTACAATATTCATTGATTTTTGCCATTGAAAAACATGTTTTTCATATACCAGAAATGTTTGAAGCTACTGACTGAATGAAAGGAGCTGGCATCTCACTCTCTTTGAATCTTCTTTATCATGCTAGGATTAACAGGAAAAAGCTAAAAATTTCAGAATTGCACCGTGCAATGTGGAGATATTACTGTTTGTGCATTTACAATATTCATTGATTTTTGCCATTGAAAAACGTCCAGAAATGTTTGAAGCTACTGACTGAATGAAAGGAGCTGGCATCTCACTCTCTTTGAATCTTCTTTATCATGCTAGGATTAACAGGAAAAAGCTAAAAATTTCAGAATTGCACCGTGCAATGTGGAGATATTACTGTTTGTGCATTTACAATATTCATTGATTTTTGCCATTGAAAAACATGTTTTTCATATACCAGAAATGTTTGAAGCTACTGACTGAATGAAAGGAGCTGGCATCTCACTCTCTTTGAATCTTCTTTATCATGCTAGGATTAACAGGAAAAAGCTAAAAATTTCAGAATTGCACCGTGCAATGTGGAGATATTACTGTTTGTGCATTTACAATATTCATTGATTTTTGCCATTGAAAAACGTCCAGAAATGTTTGAAGCTACTGACTGAATGAAAGGAGCTGGCATCTCACTCTCTTTGAATCTTCTTTATCATGCTAGGATTAACAGGAAAAAGCTAAAAATTTCAGAATTGCACCGTGCAATGTGGAGATATTACTGTTTGTGCATTTACAATATTCATTGATTTTTGCCATTGAAAAACATGTTTTTCATATACCAGAAATGTTTGAAGCTACTGACTGAATGAAAGGAGCTGGCATCTCACTCTCTTTGAATCTTCTTTATCATGCTAGGATTAGCAGGAAAAAGCAAAAAATTTCAGAATTGCACCGTGCAATGTGGAGATATTACTGTTTGTGCATTTACAATATTCATTGATTTTTGCCATTGAAAAACGTCCAGAAATGTTTGAAGCTACTGACTGAATGAAAGGAGCTGGCATCTCACTCTCTTTGTTTTACCATATTTTTTTTATTTTTAAAAACCAATTTAACAGGGGAATAACAATCGTAGCATAAAAGTAGTGACAAAAGAATGTTCGTAGTAAAGGGAAAATTCTGAGGGAAGGGGAAGGGAAAAAGGTACAAACGGGAATGGATAAACAGGAAAGATGGGAGAAATTTGTTCGTCAAAAAATATATACGATAGTACATAAACTTGAACAATTTAAGCACACATTACTATCATTAGCAAATTAGACATATTAATGAGCTAAACATGACACACATTGAGATGTTCCAGCATTATAAGAAGGTTGAGGGAACCTAGTGGACCAAATATCCCACTTCCTAGAGAATTTAATTAAGTTATTGTTGATAAGGGCAAATCTGAGTTCAAATATTCTGTGAAGATTCATCTTATCAACTAAGTCCTCCAGAGTGGGGACATGTGACTTTCTCCAATAAAAAGCCAATGCGTTCTTACAAACTGAAAATAAATGAATCACCAGAGATCTTTCAAATGACTTGCATGATTCAAGATCCAAGGATAGTAAAGCCCTTTGAGGGGTCAATACTAATGGTCTACCTAAAAGATCATCAACCAAAGAAGAGATCTGAGCCCATAGATTACGGATTTTCGTGCAGCTCCAAAAGAGATGTAAAAGATCTCCCCTAAGGCCGCACTCCCTCCAACAAAGGGGAGAGTTGCTGGGCTTTATATGATGTAGCCTGATTGGAGTGTAATACCATCTGGTTAGAATTTTGAAGTAGGCCTCTTGTAAGGGCATAGATATATTAGAGGCTTGGGAAAAAAGAACAGCATTCTCCCATTGGTCGGATTGGAAATTGAGTTTTAGGTCTTTTTCCCATCGTATCATGTAAAGGTGTTTTTGAAAAGAAAGGTCATTATTGAAACTGTTATATATGTGTCTCAGGCTCCAAAAAATTTTATGGGATGGGTTGCTTAACAGGTTCACCGAGGTTTCAGAAACGATAAGTTTGCCAGAAATGAATTCCAGAATTATGTTTTTTAAATGAGAATATAAAAAGAAATCAGAAGAGGGTAAGTTGAATCTTTTTTTAAGAGTTTGGAAAGGAATAAAAACAGAAGCTTCATACAGGTCTCCAATTTTTCTCAGCCCTTTATTGTCCCATTGATCTGGAATGGAAGAGTTATATAGATCAGCAACAAAACCAATTGGGAAATTTTTGACAAGAGAAAGCTTAACCATATCAGAATCTTTCAAGGAGCTCTTTTTCTTTCTTTTAGCGATTTTTTTCCAAGCGTCAATAATCGCCTGGAAAATAGGGTGGGAAGAATCATGAGTGCACTGTTTAAAGAGATGTCTAAGTAACAAATCACGAGGAGAGGAGCCATTATTTAAGAAAGTCTCTAGAATCATCCAAGCTGGGGGACTGTCAGAATTAAACCAATTACTGCTCTGTTTGATAAGGTTTGCCAAATAATACGCGGAAATATTAGGGTGGCTCAGACCTCCGTTACTTTTATTCTTGTACAATATATCTGCAGATATCCTCGCACGTTTATTATCCCAGACATAAGAATTAATCTGATTTTGGATTTTTTGAACAAAGATGTGGGAAATAGCTAAAGGAAGGTTGCGGAAAAAATATAAAATTTTGGGAAGAACAAACATCTTGATAGAGAGGACTCTACCCCACCACGACAAATCTCTCTTCATAAAGTCCATCAAATCTCCTCGGACGATGTCATCAATCAGAACCAGATTGTCAGAGATTGTTGAGTTAATATTTTTACCAATACTGATCCCCAAATAAATCAGATTGCGTTTAGCCACACCAAAGGAAAATCTCGAATGTAAAACCTCTCTCGTCTGACGGTCCAGATTAATGTTTAAAAGTTTAGACTTCTCATTATTGATCTTAAAATAAGAAATCTGAGAGAATATTTCTAGAACCTTCGAAACCTCCGCAACTGAATTTATTGGGTCCAGCAGGGAAAGCATAACATCATCTGCAAAGAGGCCAATTTTAAATTCTCGAGATGGGGTAGATATCCCTCTGATGTCAGTATTTTCTCTGATCCTCTGAGCAAGAGGCTCCATAGCCAGGACAAAGAGAAGAGGGGAAAGCGGGCAACCCTGTCTAGTACCATTTGTAATAGGGATTGGGTTTGAGAGATAATTGTTAACATAGATTTTTGCTTGGGGGTTAGAATAAAGGGCCATAATTGAAGAGAGAAAATTGTTGTCAAAACCAAATTTAATAAGGGTGAGTTTAAGGTATAGCCAATTTAGCCTGTCGAAAGCTTTTTCAGCATCTAGGGCAAGCAATGAAGTTGGGAGTTTCGCCGTATTGATAACCTTAATAATATTCAAGAGTCTTCTAGAGCCATCAGTTGCTTGTCTCCCACCAACGAAGCCAATTTGATCGTCGTTGATGAGAGATGGGAGAATAGTCGATAAACGGTTGGCCAGAATTTTCGAATATATCTTAATGTCAGTATTAATTAGCGAAATGGGCCTATAATTTTTAACATTATCTCTCTCTTCTTTAGACTTGGGAATTAAGGTAATGGTAGCTTCCAGCATTTCTGAGGGGAAGGAGCTTATTGAGGAAGCATGATTGAAAATTTTCGTAAGAGGGAGAGAAAGTAGGTCGCAAAAAGTTTTATAATACTCATTAATGAACCCATCTGGACCCGGGGCCTTGAAAGCTTTAAGTTGCTTTATTGTGTTAATAATTTCAAGGTTAGAAAAAGGCTTGTTCAATGACTCGTGATCCAGAGGGCTCAATTTCGGTAGGTTAATGGAGGATAGAAATTTGTTGATTGCGTCTGGGTGAGGATGGGGAATTAGAGGGTCAGTTTTGATATTATAGAGTTTTTTGTAAAAGTCTGCAAACTGGTTCACTATATCTTTAGGGTGACAAAACGTTATTCCACTATTATTCTTTATTTTATCTATTCTATTAATTGCTCTTTTACATTTAACTAGGCGGGCCATAAAGCGGGTAGGTTTATTTAGAGCCGCATAGTAATTAAATTTTGATTTCCGAATAATCGCATCATAGGAAGAAGAAATTTCTAATTTTAGCTCTACCCTTAAATTTGACAGTTCCTTTTGAATTATTAGGGAAGGGGAAGGAAGATTAATTTGCTCTAGTTCTTTTTCCCTAATCAGTTTTTGAAGAGAATTTATTTTTGTTCTTTTTTCTTTTTTTTCAGATGAGGATATCTGCATTAGTACACCACGAAGGACGGCCTTGTGAGCACACCAGCTGGAGAAGGGATTAGATAAATCTGGGGTATCATTTTCCTTAAAATAATCAGAAATAGCTTTTTCAATAATTTTTTTGTTCTTGGGGTTATGAATAAGAGAAGATCTACATTTCCAAAGAAAACCATTTTTAATAAGAGGACCAATGTGAATTTCACATGACGTAGGGGCATGATCTGATAGCGACCTGAGGCCTATAGATACGTTAGAGAATTTGGGTAAAGAAAAGACGTCAGTTACTATTAAGTCAATTCTAGAGGCCGTTTGGTGTGCATCCGAAAAGTGTGAGAATTCTTTGGATGTAGTTTGCAGACATCTAAATGTGTCAAATAGTTCATTTTTATAGAGCCAATTATTTAGCGTCGGGTATAAGTGGCGGCTGGGGGAGGAAGAGTCCATATGCCCATCCGGAACCATGTTGAAATCTCCCAAAAAAATCAATTCGCCTCTCCTAACCTCTTCAACCTTTCTAAAAACCTTGTTCAAAAAGGGTATTTGCTTTTTATTTGGGGCATATAGGTTAACAACAGTGCACTCATGATTATTTAGTTTACAGAGCAATATATGAAACCTTCCATTGGGATCTTTATGCTGGTCTAAAAACTCAAATGGGACCGAGTCTTTGATCACTGTAGCTACACCGGCTTTTTTCCGGTCGCTAGTGGATTCAAATATATGAGGGTAGCGCTTGTGGGTGAAGGTAGGATGTTTCCCCTCGGCAAACCTTGTCTCCTGAAGACACGCAACATCAGCACCAAGATGACCCAATTCCTTCCAAAGGGAGAATCTCTTATTGGGACTGTTTAGGCCTCTTACATTGTAAGTGATGATCTTAATAGGCATAGGTAAATTAGCAATCAGAATAAGCCAAAAGGATAGGGGTCAGTTGGTCCAACAAATTCCCAAAAAAATAAATCAATCAACAATCAAAGCTGGAATACAATATCTCACTATTAACTCAAAGATAGTAATAACAATAACCAAATATTCAAAGAAAAAAGAAAAAACGAATCAAAAAATCTCCTGAGGGAACCTTCACCGTAAAGGTTCTCCCTCAGATTGGGGGGAAAAAATAATGTGGACAAGCCTCGAAGGCTAAATATAAAGAAGAATGAAAAATCTAGTATGACATATTAGGTGAGGTGGTGAGTAAGTTTATTTTTTAATAAAAGGGCTCCCGAAAGAGTAGTGTTTTACATTTCAACGGTGGGGTATCTTTGCAACTTTGTGGGGAATGTCCCTTATAAAGTCAAAAAATTTAGGGCCTTCATCAGGATCTGTAAGAGTAAATGTTTTCCCGTTAAAGAAAATCAGCAACTTAACTGGAAAGCCCCACCTATACGGGATATTCATATCTCTCAGTCTATCTGTGGTCAATTTGTATGACCTTCTCGCGTCCATGGTTTCTTTGGAAAAATCTGAAAAGATTTTTAGGTGTGAGAAAGGCTCAGAAAAAGTCCTGTTATCCCTGATATATTTCAAAATTCTCTCTTTGGTCGAGAAAAAATGTAATCTAACTATTACATCTCTAGGGAGATCCGAGGAGATGGAGGTCGGACGAAATAAGCGGTGTGCCCTATCAATGATAAGATCCTGCTCAGAAAGGGATGGGATTGTCTGGTGAAGTAAGTCTTTGACATAGGTCGAGATATCTGAAGGAGATATATTCTCAGATACGCCTCTAATTTTCAAATTATTTCTCCTGCTTCTATCCTCCAAATCCGCCACTTTTAATCTGAGTCTCTTAAGCTCTGCTTTAATTTCTAGATTATCAGAAGAGACAGACTCTACCTTTCCCTCCACCGTTTCGAGCCTTTTAGTGTTTTCCTCCAATTTAACCCCAAACGCTTCCAAAGTAGTTTTCATGGTGTCAACTTGTTTCTCGAAGCCCAGTTTCATATTTCTGTCAATCGTCTTTAAAAGATTGTCCAGATATGAACCAAGGTCGGTATTTCCCAAATCTTGAGAAATGGTCATTTTGACCGGGACATTAGGCGTAAAATCGGAGGGTGAAGGGGAAAAGTCTTTTTTAGGGCGTCTCTTATCTGGACTAGGATTAGGAGACGGGTCCGAGGATTCCTCCTCCGAACTCGGAGCCAATGAAGAATATTTGTTGCTCCAGTCTCCTGGGTCCCTTCTCTTTGAAGAGATGGAAACATCCATCTCTTCTACTTTTCTTTCCTTAATTACTGTAGAAGAGGCAGGTTTAGCGACAGGGATTCTCTGTGGTTTTGGAGAAAATAGACTTTTAGCAGAGTCTTTGGTGGGAGAGCTTACTTTAAAACTCTGTCTGTCGTCAGGATTTCTATGAGGTGACCTGGACTTAAGTGGACTAATAGTATTGACAGTGTCTTCTGAGGGATTTGAAAAAGAAGAGCGTTGAGAGGACTTCGCTCTTACCGCACTAGTTTTAAGGGGAGCTTCCAAAGACTTTTGGGTATTTTTTTTGTTAGCCGCCATTGTAAAAAAAAAAAAAAAAAAAAAAAAAAAAAAAAAAAAAAAAAAAAAAAAAATTTAAAAAAAAATAAGTCCTAAGTGTATATATAAGGAAAAACACCAAAAAGACAAAGGAAATATTTAACCTAGAGAGTGGACAGAAGACTTTAGAGTAGCAAAATGACTAGGAACAATGGCTGGAAGAAATTAGCATTAAACAAATATCATTCCAATAAGAGGCAATCAATACCCTTAAACACTGCAGAAATATGTACCCCCTAGAATGCAATCCTTTAAATGTAAATCACAATCAAAAATATCAAGAGAAATAGTAAACTTGACCTGAGGGATAAAAATAAAAGGCACATATAGTTTTTAACAGAAAACTAATTGTTGTGGAGACTTGCAAATCTGTAGAGTTCCATGGGCACCAACTGTTATATGTATATCAGATAGCGAGGTCACAGTATATATATATGGAGGCAGAAGCAGTTCCTCCTATCCCCCACCCCCCTTCAAAGTCAAGTCTCACAATTAAAATGATTGTACAAAGTTTTGGTGTATAATGGACCTCTGTATCAGTACTGATATAAAATCAGCACCATGGACAGCAGTTCAAACTAATATGAGATCAGCACCATGGACAGCAGTTCAGATTAATATAATATCAGCACCATGGACAGCAGTTCAGACTAATATAAGATCAGCACCATGGACAGCAGTTCAGACTAATATGAGATCAGCACCATGGACAGCAGTTCAGATTAGTATAATATCAGCACCATGGACAGCAGTTCAGGCTAACATTAGATCAGCACCATGGACAGCAGTTCAGGACAGCAGAGCAGAGCAATGTTGCAGAAAGGGGCGGGAGTTTTAAATGTGCCAGTGGAGATTCAGTACTGTGGACACGGAGCACAGCTGTACTGCTGCAGCAATGGAGAATAGAGTCATAGGAGCCTGTAGGGCTCAAATATCGGCAGCAGACAAAATTTAGCAGTGCTGCAGCAGGTAGGGGAATCAACCCACAGGGGTCTGCGGGGTCAGGCACCAGAGTCACCGAGACAGCAGAGCGGCACAGCGGAGAGGTATGAAATGGACCGCAAACACCGGCGGCTTGTGACAGTTAATAATATGGGAGAAGGAGCGGCTCCCCCCGGCAGCAGGAGGGGGATGTCACCGCCGCTATACAGCCCCGGGGTTATGGAGATGCGGGCTGTGAGTGCCGGCGGTGCCCGTCCATATAATGAAGAGAGGGCAGAGCGGGTCCGAGGCAGAGGAGGGGGCACCGCCACCACGGGCACAGCCTCAGTATAGAGGGAATAGCCGCGCCGCACGGAAGGGAGCCCGGCTGCAGACACCGGCAGCGGCAGTCAGCTGGAGGCAGAGAGGGAGGGAGCGGCACCTCAGCAATAGAAGGGGGATACCGCCACCACTATACAGCCCTGTAGTTGCGGAGATGCGGGCTATGAATACCGGCGGTGTCCTTCTGTATAGGAGAGCGGGAGCAGAGCGGGTCCGGGGCAGAGGAGGGGGCACCGTCACCACGGGCACAGCCTCAGTATAGAGGGAATAGCCGCGCCGCACAGAAGGGAGCCCGGCTGCAGACACCGGCAGCGGCAGTCAGCTGGAGGCAGAGAGGGAGGGAGCGGCACCTCAGCAATAGGAGGGGGATACCGCCACCACTATACAGCCCTGTAGTTGCGGAGATGCGGGCTATGAATACCGGCGGTGTCCTTCTGTATAGGAGAGCGGGAGCAGAGCGGGTCCGGGGCAGAGGAGGGGGCACCGTCACCACGGGCACAGCCTCAGTATAGAGGGAATAGCCGCGCCGCACGGAAGGGAGCCCGGCTGCAGACACCGGCAGCGGCAGTCAGCTGGAGGCAGAGAGGGAGGGAGCGGCACCTCAGCAATAGAAGGGGGATACCGCCACCACTATACAGCCCTGTAGTTGCGGAGATGCGGGCTATGAATACCGGCGGTGTCCTTCTGTATAGGAGAGCGGGAGCAGAGCGGGTCCGGGGCAGAGGAGGGGGCACCGTCACCACGGGAACAGCCGCACAGGGGAAGAGGGAGCCCGGCCGCAGACACCGACGGCGGCTGTCAGCTAGTAGCAGAGAGGGAGAGAGCGTCACCACAGCAGGGGGGGGAGAAGCACCGCTGCCACCGGGGCGACCCCGGGGTTTTAAAGAACGGGACCACAGCAATAAAGTGAAAGCCCAGGCATCAGCCTGGGTTTAGCTAACCTTGTTTGATTAATGCAGTCCCGCTCCGTCTCCTGATCTCCGCGTCGCTCTGCCTTAAGATCCCGGTCTTCAGTCGGTGACAGGAGACTTGTCCTCGGGGTCCAGTGAAAATGTGGGGTCTCGTCCTCGGGGTCCAGTGGGGTTGATTGTGTGGCAGTGCCGCTTCTTTATGGGTTGGGGTCCTGCAGGTCCGGTCCGGTCCTCCGTGGGGCTGTGACAGCAGTTTTTTCAGGATATCACCTGTAACTGGATCTCAATCTCCTCTTCTCCTCCGTTCCTGGGTCCGGTGTCGGGACAGCTGATGTTGCTGTAAGGTCCTGCTCCCGGGGTCAGGAGCAGAGCAGAGCAGACCTGCGCTGCTATCACAGTCACTCCAGAGTCACGTTGCAGAGTGACTGGAAACAAGAAAAGGGCCGCAGAGTGACTGGAAACAAGAAAAGGGCCGCCAGTGATCGCCTGGGTGTCAGAACCAGAACCAAAATGTGCCACCCCGTGGGTTAAAAATAAGCTCTGACAACAGTCAGGGGGCCCAGTATATAATGTTCAGTTAAATGAAGTGAGAGAAATATGTGCCCCCACCGATCTGTGAGCTTAAAGGGGCACGTCACAGCCTCAGGGACTGGAATGCTCATCAGGACTTACCGCAGCTGCATATAAAGCCTGCTGGTAGTCCTTAAGTCCGGTATAAAACGATGTAATCCTGGGTCCGGAGGTAGAAGGGCATAAATGGGTCCACAATCCTGTAGGGCCACATTACAGAGTCACTTCAATGGTGGATTCTGAGCCTCACCCAAATGTCTGAGCACAAAACATCTCCAGGGTTGATGGGGTTAGCAGGGATTCTTTGGTGTCAAAATGATCCCTGAATGATAGGAAGTCAAAATATATAAGAATTTTGAAAAAAAATCTTTTTGTTGCTTAAAAAGTAGCTTTAAAGCGAAGCCCTCAGGGAGCTCAGGATCAAGCTGCCATCTCGTCCTGTGCTCAGGCCACTCCCCCCATCTCACTCTCTTTGAATCTTCTTTATCATGCTAGGATTAACAGGAAAAAGCTAAAAATTTCAGAATTGCACCGTGCAATGTGGAGATATTACTGTTTGTGCATTTACAATATTCATTGATTTTTGCCATTGAAAAACATGTTTTTCATATACCAGAAATGTTTGAAGCTACTGACTGAATGAAAGGAGCTGGCATCTCACTCTCTTTGAATCTTCTTTATCATGCTAGGATTAGCAGGAAAAAGCAAAAAAATTTCAGAATTGCACCGTGCAATGTGGAGATATTACTGTTTGTGCATTTACAATATTCATTGATTTTTGCCATTGAAAAACGTCCAGAAATGTTTGAAGCTACTGACTGAATGAAAGGAGCTGGCATCTCACTCTCTTTGAATCTTCTTTATCATGCTAGGATTAGCAGGAAAAAGCAAAAAATTTCAGAATTGCACCGTGCAATGTGGAGATATTACTGTTTGTGCATTTACAATATTCATTGATTTTTGCCATTGAAAAACATGTTTTTCATATACCAGAAATGTTTGAAGCTACTGACTGAATGAAAGGAGCTGGCATCTCACTCTCTTTGAATCTTCTTTATCATGCTAGGATTAACAGGAAAAAGCTAAAAATTTCAGAATTGCACCGTGCAATGTGGAGATATTACTGTTTGTGCATTTACAATATTTATTGATTTTTGCCATTGAAAAACATGTTTTTCATATACCAGAAATGTTTGAAGCTACTGACTGAATGAAAGGAGCTGGCATCTCACTCTCTTTGAATCTTCTTTATCATGCTAGGATTAACAGGAAAAAGCTAAAAATTTCAGAATTGCACCGTGCAATGTGGAGATATTACTGTTTGTGCATTTACAATATTCATTGATTTTTGCCATTGAAAAACGTCCAGAAATGTTTGAAGCTACTGACTGAATGAAAGGAGCTGGCATCTCACTCTCTTTGAATCTTCTTTATCATGCTAGGATTAACAGGAAAAAGCTAAAAATTTCAGAATTGCACCGTGCAATGTGGAGATATTACTGTTTGTGCATTTACAATATTCATTGATTTTTGCCATTGAAAAACGTCCAGAAATGTTTGAAGCTACTGACTGAATGAAAGGAGCTGGCATCTCACTCTCTTTGAATCTTCTTTATCATGCTAGGATTAACAGGAAAAAGCTAAAAATTTCAGAATTGCACCGTGCAATGTGGAGATATTACTGTTTGTGCATTTACAATATTCATTGATTTTTGCCATTGAAAAACATGTTTTTCATATACCAGAAATGTTTGAAGCTACTGACTGAATGAAAGGAGCTGGCATCTCACTCTCTTTGAATCTTCTTTATCATGCTAGGATTAGCAGGAAAAAGCTAAAAATTTCAGAATTGCACCGTGCAATGTGGAGATATTACTGTTTGTGCATTTACAATATTCATTGATTTTTGCCATTGAAAAACGTCCAGAAATGTTTGAAGCTACTGACTGAATGAAAGGAGCTGGCATCTCACTCTCTTTGAATCTTCTTTATCATGCTAGGATTAACAGGAAAAAGCTAAAAATTTCAGAATTGCACCGTGCAATGTGGAGATATTACTGTTTGTGCATTTACAATATTCATTGATTTTTGCCATTGAAAAACATGTTTTTCATATACCAGAAATGTTTGAAGCTACTGACTGAATGAAAGGAGCTGGCATCTCACTCTCTTTGAATCTTCTTTATCATGCTAGGATTAACAGGAAAAAGCTAAAAATTTCAGAATTGCACCGTGCAATGTGGAGATATTACTGTTTGTGCATTTACAATATTCATTGATTTTTGCCATTGAAAAACATGTTTTTCATATACCAGAAATGTTTGAAGCTACTGACTGAATGAAAGGAGCTGGCATCTCACTCTCTTTGAATCTTCTTTATCATGCTAGGATTAACAGGAAAAAGCTAAAAATTTCAGAATTGCACCGTGCAATGTGGAGATATTACTGTTTGTGCATTTACAATATTCATTGATTTTTGCCATTGAAAAACGTCCAGAAATGTTTGAAGCTACTGACTGAATGAAAGGAGCTGGCATCTCACTCTCTTTGAATCTTCTTTATCATGCTAGGATTAACAGGAAAAAGCTAAAAATTTCAGAATTGCACCGTGCAATGTGGAGATATTACTGTTTGTGCATTTACAATATTCATTGATTTTTGCCATTGAAAAACATGTTTTTCATATACCAGAAATGTTTGAAGCTACTGACTGAATGAAAGGAGCTGGCATCTCACTCTCTTTGAATCTTCTTTATCATGCTAGGATTAACAGGAAAAAGCTAAAAATTTCAGAATTGCACCGTGCAATGTGGAGATATTACTGTTTGTGCATTTACAATATTCATTGATTTTTGCCATTGAAAAACGTCCAGAAATGTTTGAAGCTACTGACTGAATGAAAGGAGCTGGCATCTCACTCTCTTTGAATCTTCTTTATCATGCTAGGATTAACAGGAAAAAGCTAAAAATTTCAGAATTGCACCGTGCAATGTGGAGATATTACTGTTTGTGCATTTACAATATTCATTGATTTTTGCCATTGAAAAACATGTTTTTCATATACCAGAAATGTTTGAAGCTACTGACTGAATGAAAGGAGCTGGCATCTCACTCTCTTTGAATCTTCTTTATCATGCTAGGATTAACAGGAAAAAGCTAAAAATTTCAGAATTGCACCGTGCAATGTGGAGATATTACTGTTTGTGCATTTACAATATTCATTGATTTTTGCCATTGAAAAACGTCCAGAAATGTTTGAAGCTACTGACTGAATGAAAGGAGCTGGCATCTCACTCTCTTTGAATCTTCTTTATCATGCTAGGATTAACAGGAAAAAGCTAAAAATTTCAGAATTGCACCGTGCAATGTGGAGATATTACTGTTTGTGCATTTACAATATTCATTGATTTTTGCCATTGAAAAACATGTTTTTCATATACCAGAAATGTTTGAAGCTACTGACTGAATGAAAGGAGCTGGCATCTCACTCTCTTTGAATCTTCTTTATCATGCTAGGATTAACAGGAAAAAGCTAAAAATTTCAGAATTGCACCGTGCAATGTGGAGATATTACTGTTTGTGCATTTACAATATTCATTGATTTTTGCCATTGAAAAACGTCCAGAAATGTTTGAAGCTACTGACTGAATGAAAGGAGCTGGCATCTCACTCTCTTTGAATCTTCTTTATCATGCTAGGATTAACAGGAAAAAGCTAAAAATTTCAGAATTGCACCGTGCAATGTGGAGATATTACTGTTTGTGCATTTACAATATTCATTGATTTTTGCCATTGAAAAACGTCCAGAAATGTTTGAAGCTACTGACTGAATGAAAGGAGCTGGCATCTCACTCTCTTTGAATCTTCTTTATCATGCTAGGATTAACAGGAAAAAGCTAAAAATTTCAGAATTGCACCGTGCAATGTGGAGATATTACTGTTTGTGCATTTACAATATTCATTGATTTTTGCCATTGAAAAACATGTTTTTCATATACCAGAAATGTTTGAAGCTACTGACTGAATGAAAGGAGCTGGCATCTCACTCTCTTTGAATCTTCTTTATCATGCTAGGATTAACAGGAAAAAGCTAAAAATTTCAGAATTGCACCGTGCAATGTGGAGATATTACTGTTTGTGCATTTACAATATTCATTGATTTTTGCCATTGAAAAACATGTTTTTCATATACCAGAAATGTTTGAAGCTACTGACTGAATGAAAGGAGCTGGCATCTCACTCTCTTTGAATCTTCTTTATCATGCTAGGATTAACAGGAAAAAGCTAAAAATTTCAGAATTGCACCGTGCAATGTGGAGATATTACTGTTTGTGCATTTACAATATTCATTGATTTTTGCCATTGAAAAACATGTTTTTCATATACCAGAAATGTTTGAAGCTACTGACTGAATGAAAGGAGCTGGCATCTCACTCTCTTTGAATCTTCTTTATCATGCTAGGATTAGCAGGAAAAAGCTAAAAATTTCAGAATTGCACCGTGCAATGTGGAGATATTACTGTTTGTGCATTTACAATATTCATTGATTTTTGCCATTGAGAAACGTCCAGAAATGTTTGAAGCTACTGACTGAATGAAAGGAGCTGGCATCTCACTCTCTTTGAATCTTCTTTATCATGCTAGGATTAACAGGAAAAAGCTAAAAATTTCAGAATTGCACCGTGCAATGTGGAGATATTACTGTTTGTGCATTTACAATATTCATTGATTTTTGCCATTGAAAAACATGTTTTTCATATACCAGAAATGTTTGAAGCTACTGACTGAATGAAAGGAGCTGGCATCTCACTCTCTTTGAATCTTCTTTATCATGCTAGGATTAACAGGAAAAAGCAAAAAATTTCAGAATTGCACCGTGCAATGTGGAGATATTACTGTTTGTGCATTTACAATATTCATTGATTTTTGCCATTGAAAAACGTCCAGAAATGTTTGAAGCTACTGACTGAATGAAAGGAGCTGGCATCTCACTCTCTTTGAATCTTCTTTATCATGCTAGGATTAACAGGAAAAAGCTAAAAATTTCAGAATTGCACCGTGCAATGTGGAGATATTACTGTTTGTGCATTTACAATATTCATTGATTTTTGCCATTGAAAAACATGTTTTTCATATACCAGAAATGTTTGAAGCTACTGACTGAATGAAAGGAGCTGGCATCTCACTCTCTTTGAATCTTCTTTATCATGCTAGGATTAGCAGGAAAAAGCAAAAAATTTCAGAATTGCACCGTGCAATGTGGAGATATTACTGTTTGTGCATTTACAATATTCATTGATTTTTGCCATTGAAAAACGTCCAGAAATGTTTGAAGCTACTGACTGAATGAAAGGAGCTGGCATCTCACTCTCTTTGAATCTTCTTTATCATGCTAGGATTAACAGGAAAAAGCTAAAAATTTCAGAATTGCACCGTGCAATGTGGAGATATTACTGTTTGTGCATTTACAATATTCATTGATTTTTGCCATTGAAAAACATGTTTTTCATATACCAGAAATGTTTGAAGCTACTGACTGAATGAAAGGAGCTGGCATCTCACTCTCTTTGAATCTTCTTTATCATGCTAGGATTAGCAGGAAAAAGCTAAAAATTTCAGAATTGCACCGTGCAATGTGGAGATATTACTGTTTGTGCATTTACAATATTCATTGATTTTTGCCATTGAAAAACGTCCAGAAATGTTTGAAGCTACTGACTGAATGAAAGGAGCTGGCATCTCACTCTCTTTGAATCTTCTTTATCATGCTAGGATTAACAGGAAAAAGCTAAAAATTTCAGAATTGCACTGTGCAATGTGGAGATATTACTGTTTGTGCATTTACAATATTCATTGATTTTTGCCATTGAAAAACATGTTTTTCATATACCAGAAATGTTTGAAGCTACTGACTGAATGAAAGGAGCTGGCATCTCACTCTCTTTGAATCTTCTTTATCATGCTAGGATTAACAGGAAAAAGCAAAAAATTTCAGAATTGCACCGTGCAATGTGGAGATATTACTGTTTGTGCATTTACAATATTCATTGATTTTTGCCATTGAAAAACGTCCAGAAATGTTTGAAGCTACTGACTGAATGAAAGGAGCTGGCATCTCACTCTCTTTGAATCTTCTTTATCATGCTAGGATTAACAGGAAAAAGCTAAAAATTTCAGAATTGCACCGTGCAATGTGGAGATATTAGTTTGTGCATTTACAATATTCATTGATTTTTGCCATTGAAAAACATGTTTTTCATATACCAGAAATGTTTGAAGCTACTGACTGAATGAAAGGAGCTGGCATCTCACTCTCTTTGAATCTTCTTTATCATGCTAGGATTAACAGGAAAAAGCTAAAAATTTCAGAATTGCACCGTGCAATGTGGAGATATTACTGTTTGTGCATTTACAATATTCATTGATTTTTGCCATTGAAAAACGTCCAGAAATGTTTGAAGCTACTGACTGAATGAAAGGAGCTGGCATCTCACTCTCTTTGAATCTTCTTTATCATGCTAGGATTAACAGGAAAAAGCTAAAAATTTCAGAATTGCACCGTGCAATGTGGAGATATTACTGTTTGTGCATTTACAATATTCATTGATTTTTGCCATTGAAAAACATGTTTTTCATATACCAGAAATGTTTGAAGCTACTGACTGAATGAAAGGAGCTGGCATCTCACTCTCTTTGAATCTTCTTTATCATGCTAGGATTAACAGGAAAAAGCTAAAAATTTCAGAATTGCACCGTGCAATGTGGAGATATTACTGTTTGTGCATTTACAATATTCATTGATTTTTGCCATTGAAAAACATGTTTTTCATATACCAGAAATGTTTGAAGCTACTGACTGAATGAAAGGAGCTGGCATCTCACTCTCTTTGAATCTTCTTTATCATGCTAGGATTAACAGGAAAAAGCTAAAAATTTCAGAATTGCACCGTGCAATGTGGAGATATTACTGTTTGTGCATTTACAATATTCATTGATTTTTGCCATTGAAAAACGTCCAGAAATGTTTGAAGCTACTGACTGAATGAAAGGAGCTGGCATCTCACTCTCTTTGAATCTTCTTTATCATGCTAGGATTAACAGGAAAAAGCTAAAAATTTCAGAATTGCACCGTGCAATGTGGAGATATTACTGTTTGTGCATTTACAATATTCATTGATTTTTGCCATTGAAAAACATGTTTTTCATATACCAGAAATGTTTGAAGCTACTGACTGAATGAAAGGAGCTGGCATCTCACTCTCTTTGAATCTTCTTTATCATGCTAGGATTAACAGGAAAAAGCTAAAAATTTCAGAATTGCACCGTGCAATGTGGAGATATTACTGTTTGTGCATTTACAATATTCATTGATTTTTGCCATTGAAAAACGTCCAGAAATGTTTGAAGCTACTGACTGAATGAAAGGAGCTGGCATCTCACTCTCTTTGAATCTTCTTTATCATGCTAGGATTAACAGGAAAAAGCTAAAAATTTCAGAATTGCACCGTGCAATGTGGAGATATTACTGTTTGTGCATTTACAATATTCATTGATTTTTGCCATTGAAAAACGTCCAGAAATGTTTGAAGCTACTGACTGAATGAAAGGAGCTGGCATCTCACTCTCTTTGAATCTTCTTTATCATGCTAGGATTAACAGGAAAAAGCTAAAAATTTCAGAATTGCACCGTGCAATGTGGAGATATTACTGTTTGTGCATTTACAATATTCATTGATTTTTGCCATTGAAAAACGTCCAGAAATGTTTGAAGCTACTGACTGAATGAAAGGAGCTGGCATCTCACTCTCTTTGAATCTTCTTTATCATGCTAGGATTAACAGGAAAAAGCTAAAAATTTCAGAATTGCACCGTGCAATGTGGAGATATTACTGTTTGTGCATTTACAATATTCATTGATTTTTGCCATTGAAAAACATGTTTTTCATATACCAGAAATGTTTGAAGCTACTGACTGAATGAAAGGAGCTGGCATCTCACTCTCTTTGAATCTTCTTTATCATGCTAGGATTAACAGGAAAAAGCTAAAAATTTCAGAATTGCACCGTGCAATGTGGAGATATTACTGTTTGTGCATTTACAATATTCATTGATTTTTGCCATTGAAAAACGTCCAGAAATGTTTGAAGCTACTGACTGAATGAAAGGAGCTGGCATCTCACTCTCTTTGAATCTTCTTTATCATGCTAGGATTAACAGGAAAAAGCTAAAAATTTCAGAATTGCACCGTGCAATGTGGAGATATTACTGTTTGTGCATTTACAATATTCATTGATTTTTGCCATTGAAAAACATGTTTTTCATATACCAGAAATGTTTGAAGCTACTGACTGAATGAAAGGAGCTGGCATCTCACTCTCTTTGAATCTTCTTTATCATGCTAGGATTAACAGGAAAAAGCTAAAAATTTCAGAATTGCACCGTGCAATGTGGAGATATTACTGTTTGTGCATTTACAATATTCATTGATTTTTGCCATTGAAAAACATGTTTTTCATATACCAGAAATGTTTGAAGCTACTGACTGAATGAAAGGAGCTGGCATCTCACTCTCTTTGAATCTTCTTTATCATGCTAGGATTAACAGGAAAAAGCTAAAAATTTCAGAATTGCACCGTGCAATGTGGAGATATTACTGTTTGTGCATTTACAATATTCATTGATTTTTGCCATTGAAAAACGTCCAGAAATGTTTGAAGCTACTGACTGAATGAAAGGAGCTGGCATCTCACTCTCTTTGAATCTTCTTTATCATGCTAGGATTAACAGGAAAAAGCTAAAAATTTCAGAATTGCACCGTGCAATGTGGAGATATTACTGTTTGTGCATTTACAATATTCATTGATTTTTGCCATTGAAAAACATGTTTTTCATATACCAGAAATGTTTGAAGCTACTGACTGAATGAAAGGAGCTGGCATCTCACTCTCTTTGAATCTTCTTTATCATGCTAGGATTAACAGGAAAAAGCTAAAAATTTCAGAATTGCACCGTGCAATGTGGAGATATTACTGTTTGTGCATTTACAATATTCATTGATTTTTGCCATTGAAAAACGTCCAGAAATGTTTGAAGCTACTGACTGAATGAAAGGAGCTGGCATCTCACTCTCTTTGAATCTTCTTTATCATGCTAGGATTAACAGGAAAAAGCTAAAAATTTCAGAATTGCACCGTGCAATGTGGAGATATTACTGTTTGTGCATTTACAATATTCATTGATTTTTGCCATTGAAAAACATGTTTTTCATATACCAGAAATGTTTGAAGCTACTGACTGAATGAAAGGAGCTGGCATCTCACTCTCTTTGAATCTTCTTTATCATGCTAGGATTAACAGGAAAAAGCTAAAAATTTCAGAATTGCACCGTGCAATGTGGAGATATTACTGTTTGTGCATTTACAATATTCATTGATTTTTGCCATTGAAAAACGTCCAGAAATGTTTGAAGCTACTGACTGAATGAAAGGAGCTGGCATCTCACTCTCTTTGAATCTTCTTTATCATGCTAGGATTAACAGGAAAAAGCTAAAAATTTCAGAATTGCACCGTGCAATGTGGAGATATTACTGTTTGTGCATTTACAATATTCATTGATTTTTGCCATTGAAAAACGTCCAGAAATGTTTGAAGCTACTGACTGAATGAAAGGAGCTGGCATCTCACTCTCTTTGAATCTTCTTTATCATGCTAGGATTAACAGGAAAAAGCTAAAAATTTCAGAATTGCACCGTGCAATGTGGAGATATTACTGTTTGTGCATTTACAATATTCATTGATTTTTGCCATTGAAAAACATGTTTTTCATATACCAGAAATGTTTGAAGCTACTGACTGAATGAAAGGAGCAGGCATCTCACTCTCTTTGAATCTTCTTTATCATGCTAGGATTAACAGGAAAAAGCTAAAAATTTCAGAATTGCACCGTGCAATGTGGAGATATTACTGTTTGTGCATTTACAATATTCATTGATTTTTGCCATTGAAAAACGTCCAGAAATGTTTGAAGCTACTGACTGAATGAAAGGAGCTGGCATCTCACTCTCTTTGAATCTTCTTTATCATGCTAGGATTAGCAGGAAAAAGCTAAAAATTTCAGAATTGCACCGTGCAATGTGGAGATATTACTGTTTGTGCATTTACAATATTCATTGATTTTTGCCATTGAAAAACGTCCAGAAATGTTTGAAGCTACTGACTGAATGAAAGGAGCTGGCATCTCACTCTCTTTGAATCTTCTTTATCATGCTAGGATTAACAGGAAAAAGCTAAAAATTTCAGAATTGCACCGTGCAATGTGGAGATATTACTGTTTGTGCATTTACAATATTCATTGATTTTTGCCATTGAAAAACATGTTTTTCATATACCAGAAATGTTTGAAGCTACTGACTGAATGAAAGGAGCTGGCATCTCACTCTCTTTGAATCTTCTTTATCATGCTAGGATTAACAGGAAAAAGCTAAAAATTTCAGAATTGCACCGTGCAATGTGGAGATATTACTGTTTGTGCATTTACAATATTCATTGATTTTTGCCATTGAAAAACATGTTTTTCATATACCAGAAATGTTTGAAGCTACTGACTGAATGAAAGGAGCTGGCATCTCACTCTCTTTGAATCTTCTTTATCATGCTAGGATTAACAGGAAAAAGCTAAAAATTTCAGAATTGCACCGTGCAATGTGGAGATATTACTGTTTGTGCATTTACAATATTCATTGATTTTTGCCATTGAAAAACATGTTTTTCATATACCAGAAATGTTTGAAGCTACTGACTGAATGAAAGGAGCTGGCATCTCACTCTCTTTGAATCTTCTTTATCATGCTAGGATTAACAGGAAAAAGCTAAAAATTTCAGAATTGCACCGTGCAATGTGGAGATATTACTGTTTGTGCATTTACAATATTCATTGATTTTTGCCATTGAAAAACATGTTTTTCATATACCAGAAATGTTTGAAGCTACTGACTGAATGAAAGGAGCTGGGATCTCACTCTCTTTGAATCTTCTTTATCATGCTAGGATTAGCAGGAAAAAGCAAAAAATTTCAGAATTGCACCGTGCAATGTGGAGATATTACTGTTTGTGCATTTACAATATTCATTGATTTTTGCCATTGAAAAACGTCCAGAAATGTTTGAAGCTACTGACTGAATGAAAGGAGCTGGCATCTCACTCTCTTTGAATCTTCTTTATCATGCTAGGATTAACAGGAAAAAGCTAAAAATTTCAGAATTGCACCGTGCAATGTGGAGATATTACTGTTTGTGCATTTACAATATTCATTGATTTTTGCCATTGAAAAACATGTTTTTCATATACCAGAAATGTTTGAAGCTACTGACTGAATGAAAGGAGCTGGCATCTCACTCTCTTTGAATCTTCTTTATCATGCTAGGATTAACAGGAAAAAGCTAAAAATTTCAGAATTGCACCGTGCAATGTGGAGATATTACTGTTTGTGCATTTACAATATTCATTGATTTTTGCCATTGAAAAACATGTTTTTCATATACCAGAAATGTTTGAAGCTACTGACTGAATGAAAGGAGCTGGCATCTCACTCTCTTTGAATCTTCTTTATCATGCTAGGATTAGCAGGAAAAAGCTAAAAATTTCAGAATTGCACCGTGCAATGTGGAGATATTACTGTTTGTGCATTTACAATATTCATTGATTTTTGCCATTGAAAAACGTCCAGAAATGTTTGAAGCTACTGACTGAATGAAAGGAGCTGGCATCTCACTCTCTTTGAATCTTCTTTATCATGCTAGGATTAACAGGAAAAAGCTAAAAATTTCAGAATTGCACCGTGCAATGTGGAGATATTACTGTTTGTGCATTTACAATATTCATTGATTTTTGCCATTGAAAAACATGTTTTTCATATACCAGAAATGTTTGAAGCTACTGACTGAATGAAAGGAGCTGGCATCTCACTCTCTTTGAATCTTCTTTATCATGCTAGGATTAACAGGAAAAAGCTAAAAATTTCAGAATTGCACCGTGCAATGTGGAGATATTACTGTTTGTGCATTTACAATATTCATTGATTTTTGCCATTGAAAAACATGTTTTTCATATACCAGAAATGTTTGAAGCTACTGACTGAATGAAAGGAGCTGGCATCTCACTCTCTTTGAATCTTCTTTATCATGCTAGGATTAGCAGGAAAAAGCTAAAAATTTCAGAATTGCACCGTGCAATGTGGAGATATTACTGTTTGTGCATTTACAATATTCATTGATTTTTGCCATTGAAAAACGTCCAGAAATGTTTGAAGCTACTGACTGAATGAAAGGAGCTGGCATCTCACTCTCTTTGAATCTTCTTTATCATGCTAGGATTAACAGGAAAAAGCTAAAAATTTCAGAATTGCACCGTGCAATGTGGAGATATTACTGTTTGTGCATTTACAATATTCATTGATTTTTGCCATTGAAAAACATGTTTTTCATATACCAGAAATGTTTGAAGCTACTGACTGAATGAAAGGAGCTGGCATCTCACTCTCTTTGAATCTTCTTTATCATGCTAGGATTAACAGGAAAAAGCTAAAAATTTCAGAATTGCACCGTGCAATGTGGAGATATTACTGTTTGTGCATTTACAATATTCATTGATTTTTGCCATTGAAAAACATGTTTTTCATATACCAGAAATGTTTGAAGCTACTGACTGAATGAAAGGAGCTGGCATCTCACTCTCTTTGAATCTTCTTTATCATGCTAGGATTAACAGGAAAAAGCTAAAAATTTCAGAATTGCACCGTGCAATGTGGAGATATTACTGTTTGTGCATTTACAATATTCATTGATTTTTGCCATTGAAAAACGTCCAGAAATGTTTGAAGCTACTGACTGAATGAAAGGAGCTGGCATCTCACTCTCTTTGAATCTTCTTTATCATGCTAGGATTAACAGGAAAAAGCTAAAAATTTCAGAATTGCACCGTGCAATGTGGAGATATTACTGTTTGTGCATTTACAATATTCATTGATTTTTGCCATTGAAAAACATGTTTTTCATATACCAGAAATGTTTGAAGCTACTGACTGAATGAAAGGAGCTGGCATCTCACTCTCTTTGAATCTTCTTTATCATGCTAGGATTAACAGGAAAAAGCTAAAAATTTCAGAATTGCACCGTGCAATGTGGAGATATTACTGTTTGTGCATTTACAATATTCATTGCTTTTTGCCATTGAAAAACGTCCAGAAATGTTTGAAGCTACTGACTGAATGAAAGGAGCTGGCATCTCACTCTCTTTGAATCTTCTTTATCATGCTAGGATTAACAGGAAAAAGCTAAAAATTTCAGAATTGCACCGTGCAATGTGGAGATATTACTGTTTGTGCATTTACAATATTCATTGATTTTTGCCATTGAAAAACGTCCAGAAATGTTTGAAGCTACTGACTGAATGAAAGGAGCTGGCATCTCACTCTCTTTGAATCTTCTTTATCATGCTAGGATTAACAGGAAAAAGCTAAAAATTTCAGAATTGCACCGTGCAATGTGGAGATATTACTGTTTGTGCATTTACAATATTCATTGATTTTTGCCATTGAAAAACATGTTTTTCATATACCAGAAATGTTTGAAGCTACTGACTGAATGAAAGGAGCTGGCATCTCACTCTCTTTGAATCTTCTTTATCATGCTAGGATTAGCAGGAAAAAGCAAAAAATTTCAGAATTGCACCGTGCAATGTGGAGATATTACTGTTTGTGCATTTACAATATTCATTGATTTTTGCCATTGAAAAACGTCCAGAAATGTTTGAAGCTACTGACTGAATGAAAGGAGCTGGCATCTCACTCTCTTTGAATCTTCTTTATCATGCTAGGATTAACAGGAAAAAGCTAAAAATTTCAGAATTGCACCGTGCAATGTGGAGATATTACTGTTTGTGCATTTACAATATTCATTGATTTTTGCCATTGAAAAACATGTTTTTCATATACCAGAAATGTTTGAAGCTACTGACTGAATGAAAGGAGCTGGCATCTCACTCTCTTTGAATCTTCTTTATCATGCTAGGATTAGCAGGAAAAAGCTAAAAATTTCAGAATTGCACCGTGCAATGTGGAGATATTACTGTTTGTGCATTTACAATATTCATTGATTTTTGCCATTGAAAAACGTCCAGAAATGTTTGAAGCTACTGACTGAATGAAAGGAGCTGGCATCTCACTCTCTTTGAATCTTCTTTATCATGCTAGGATTAACAGGAAAAAGCTAAAAATTTCAGAATTGCACCGTGCAATGTGGAGATATTACTGTTTGTGCATTTACAATATTCATTGATTTTTGCCATTGAAAAACATGTTTTTCATATACCAGAAATGTTTGAAGCTACTGACTGAATGAAAGGAGCTGGCATCTCACTCTCTTTGAATCTTCTTTATCATGCTAGGATTAACAGGAAAAAGCTAAAAATTTCAGAATTGCACCGTGCAATGTGGAGATATTACTGTTTGTGCATTTACAATATTCATTGATTTTTGCCATTGAAAAACATGTTTTTCATATACCAGAAATGTTTGAAGCTACTGACTGAATGAAAGGAGCTGGCATCTCACTCTCTTTGAATCTTCTTTATCATGCTAGGATTAGCAGGAAAAAGCAAAAAATTTCAGAATTGCACCGTGCAATGTGGAGATATTACTGTTTGTGCATTTACAATATTCATTGATTTTTGCCATTGAAAAACGTCCAGAAATGTTTGAAGCTACTGACTGAATGAAAGGAGCTGGCATCTCACTCTCTTTGAATCTTTATCATGCTAGGATTAACAGGAAAAAGCTAAAAATTTCAGAATTGCACCGTGCAATGTGGAGATATTACTGTTTGTGCATTTACAATATTCATTGATTTTTGCCATTGAAAAACATGTTTTTCATATACCAGAAATGTTTGAAGCTACTGACTGAATGAAAGGAGCTGGCATCTCAATCTCTTTAAATCTTCTTTATCATGCTAGGATTAACAGGAAAAAGCTAAAAATTTCAGAATTGCACCGTGCAATGTGGAGATATTACTGTTTGTGCATTTACAATATTCATTGATTTTTGCCATTGAAAAACGTCCAGAAATGTTTGAAGCTACTGACTGAATGAAAGGAGCTGGCATCTCACTCTCTTTGAATCTTCTTTATCATGCTAGGATTAACAGGAAAAAGCTAAAAATTTCAGAATTGCACCGTGCAATGTGGAGATATTACTGTTTGTGCATTTACAATATTCATTGATTTTTGCCATTGAAAAACATGTTTTTCATATACCAGAAATGTTTGAAGCTACTGACTGAATGAAAGGAGCTGGCATCAAACTCTCTTTGAATCTTCTTTATCATGCTAGGATTAACAGGAAAAAGCTAAAAATTTCAGAATTGCACCGTGCAATGTGGAGATATTACTGTTTGTGCATTTACAATATTCATTGATTTTTGCCATTGAAAAACATGTTTTTCATATACCAGAAATGTTTGAAGCTACTGACTGAATGAAAGGAGCTGGCATCTCACTCTCTTTGAATCTTCTTTATCATGCTAGGATTAACAGGAAAAAGCTAAAAATTTCAGAATTGCACCGTGCAATGTGGAGATATTACTGTTTGTGCATTTACAATATTCATTGATTTTTGCCATTGAAAAACATGTTTTTCATATACCAGAAATGTTTGAAGCTACTGACTGAATGAAAGGAGCTGGCATCTCACTCTCTTTGAATCTTCTTTATCATGCTAGGATTAACAGGAAAAAGCTAAAAATTTCAGAATTGCACCGTGCAATGTGGAGATATTACTGTTTGTGCATTTACAATATTCATTGATTTTTGCCATTGAAAAACATGTTTTTCATATACCAGAAATGTTTGAAGCTACTGACTGAATGAAAGGAGCTGGCATCTCACTCTCTTTGAATCTTCTTTATCATGCTAGGATTAACAGGAAAAAGCTAAAAATTTCAGAATTGCACCGTGCAATGTGGAGATATTACTGTTTGTGCATTTACAATATTCATTGATTTTTGCCATTGAAAAACGTCCAGAAATGTTTGAAGCTACTGACTGAATGAAAGGAGCTGGCATCTCACTCTCTTTGAATCTTCTTTATCATGCTAGGATTAACAGGAAAAAGCTAAAAATTTCAGAATTGCACCGTGCAATGTGGAGATATTACTGTTTGTGCATTTACAATATTCATTGATTTTTGCCATTGAAAAACATGTTTTTCATATACCAGAAATGTTTGAAGCTACTGACTGAATGAAAGGAGCTGGCATCTCACTCTCTTTGAATCTTCTTTATCATGCTAGGATTAACAGGAAAAAGCTAAAAATTTCAGAATTGCACCGTGCAATGTGGAGATATTACTGTTTGTGCATTTACAATATTCATTGCTTTTTGCCATTGAAAAACGTCCAGAAATGTTTGAAGCTACTGACTGAATGAAAGGAGCTGGCATCTCACTCTCTTTGAATCTTCTTTATCATGCTAGGATTAACAGGAAAAAGCTAAAAATTTCAGAATTGCACCGTGCAATGTGGAGATATTACTGTTTGTGCATTTACAATATTCATTGATTTTTGCCATTGAAAAACGTCCAGAAATGTTTGAAGCTACTGACTGAATGAAAGGAGCTGGCATCTCACTCTCTTTGAATCTTCTTTATCATGCTAGGATTAACAGGAAAAAGCTAAAAATTTCAGAATTGCACCGTGCAATGTGGAGATATTACTGTTTGTGCATTTACAATATTCATTGATTTTTGCCATTGAAAAACATGTTTTTCATATACCAGAAATGTTTGAAGCTACTGACTGAATGAAAGGAGCTGGCATCTCACTCTCTTTGAATCTTCTTTATCATGCTAGGATTAGCAGGAAAAAGCAAAAAATTTCAGAATTGCACCGTGCAATGTGGAGATATTACTGTTTGTGCATTTACAATATTCATTGATTTTTGCCATTGAAAAACGTCCAGAAATGTTTGAAGCTACTGACTGAATGAAAGGAGCTGGCATCTCACTCTCTTTGAATCTTCTTTATCATGCTAGGATTAACAGGAAAAAGCTAAAAATTTCAGAATTGCACCGTGCAATGTGGAGATATTACTGTTTGTGCATTTACAATATTCATTGATTTTTGCCATTGAAAAACATGTTTTTCATATACCAGAAATGTTTGAAGCTACTGACTGAATGAAAGGAGCTGGCATCTCACTCTCTTTGAATCTTCTTTATCATGCTAGGATTAGCAGGAAAAAGCTAAAAATTTCAGAATTGCACCGTGCAATGTGGAGATATTACTGTTTGTGCATTTACAATATTCATTGATTTTTGCCATTGAAAAACGTCCAGAAATGTTTGAAGCTACTGACTGAATGAAAGGAGCTGGCATCTCACTCTCTTTGAATCTTCTTTATCATGCTAGGATTAACAGGAAAAAGCTAAAAATTTCAGAATTGCACCGTGCAATGTGGAGATATTACTGTTTGTGCATTTACAATATTCATTGATTTTTGCCATTGAAAAACATGTTTTTCATATACCAGAAATGTTTGAAGCTACTGACTGAATGAAAGGAGCTGGCATCTCACTCTCTTTGAATCTTCTTTATCATGCTAGGATTAACAGGAAAAAGCTAAAAATTTCAGAATTGCACCGTGCAATGTGGAGATATTACTGTTTGTGCATTTACAATATTCATTGATTTTTGCCATTGAAAAACATGTTTTTCATATACCAGAAATGTTTGAAGCTACTGACTGAATGAAAGGAGCTGGCATCTCACTCTCTTTGAATCTTCTTTATCATGCTAGGATTAGCAGGAAAAAGCAAAAAATTTCAGAATTGCACCGTGCAATGTGGAGATATTACTGTTTGTGCATTTACAATATTCATTGATTTTTGCCATTGAAAAACGTCCAGAAATGTTTGAAGCTACTGACTGAATGAAAGGAGCTGGCATCTCACTCTCTTTGAATCTTTATCATGCTAGGATTAACAGGAAAAAGCTAAAAATTTCAGAATTGCACCGTGCAATGTGGAGATATTACTGTTTGTGCATTTACAATATTCATTGATTTTTGCCATTGAAAAACATGTTTTTCATATACCAGAAATGTTTGAAGCTACTGACTGAATGAAAGGAGCTGGCATCTCAATCTCTTTAAATCTTCTTTATCATGCTAGGATTAACAGGAAAAAGCTAAAAATTTCAGAATTGCACCGTGCAATGTGGAGATATTACTGTTTGTGCATTTACAATATTCATTGATTTTTGCCATTGAAAAACGTCCAGAAATGTTTGAAGCTACTGACTGAATGAAAGGAGCTGGCATCTCACTCTCTTTGAATCTTCTTTATCATGCTAGGATTAACAGGAAAAAGCTAAAAATTTCAGAATTGCACCGTGCAATGTGGAGATATTACTGTTTGTGCATTTACAATATTCATTGATTTTTGCCATTGAAAAACATGTTTTTCATATACCAGAAATGTTTGAAGCTACTGACTGAATGAAAGGAGCTGGCATCAAACTCTCTTTGAATCTTCTTTATCATGCTAGGATTAACAGGAAAAAGCTAAAAATTTCAGAATTGCACCGTGCAATGTGGAGATATTACTGTTTGTGCATTTACAATATTCATTGATTTTTGCCATTGAAAAACATGTTTTTCATATACCAGAAATGTTTGAAGCTACTGACTGAATGAAAGGAGCTGGCATCTCACTCTCTTTGAATCTTCTTTATCATGCTAGGATTAACAGGAAAAAGCTAAAAATTTCAGAATTGCACCGTGCAATGTGGAGATATTACTGTTTGTGCATTTACAATATTCATTGATTTTTGCCATTGAAAAACGTCCAGAAATGTTTGAAGCTACTGACTGAATGAAAGGAGCTGGCATCTCACTCTCTTTGAATCTTCTTTATCATGCTAGGATTAACAGGAAAAAGCTAAAAATTTCAGAATTGCACCGTGCAATGTGGAGATATTACTGTTTGTGCATTTACAATATTCATTGATTTTTGCCATTGAAAAACATGTTTTTCATATACCAGAAATGTTTGAAGCTACTGACTGAATGAAAGGAGCTGGCATCTCACTCTCTTTGAATCTTCTTTATCATGCTAGGATTAACAGGAAAAAGCTAAAAATTTCAGAATTGCACCGTGCAATGTGGAGATATTACTGTTTGTGCATTTACAATATTCATTGATTTTTGCCATTGAAAAACATGTTTTTCATATACCAGAAATGTTTGAAGCTACTGACTGAATGAAAGGAGCTGGCATCTCACTCTCTTTGAATCTTCTTTATCATGCTAGGATTAGCAGGAAAAAGCAAAAAATTTCAGAATTGCACCGTGCAATGTGGAGATATTACTGTTTGTGCATTTACAATATTCATTGATTTTTGCCATTGAAAAACGTCCAGAAATGTTTGAAGCTACTGACTGAATGAAAGGAGCTGGCATCTCACTCTCTTTGAATCTTCTTTATCATGCTAGGATTAACAGGAAAAAGCTAAAAATTTCAGAATTGCACCGTGCAATGTGGAGATATTACTGTTTGTGCATTTACAATATTCATTGATTTTTGCCATTGAAAAACATGTTTTTCATATACCAGAAATGTTTGAAGCTACTGACTGAATGAAAGGAGCTGGCATCTCACTCTCTTTGAATCTTCTTTATCATGCTAGGATTAACAGGAAAAAGCTAAAAATTTCAGAATTGCACCGTGCAATGTGGAGATATTACTGTTTGTGCATTTACAATATTCATTGATTTTTGCCATTGAAAAACGTCCAGAAATGTTTGAAGCTACTGACTGAATGAAAGGAGCTGGCATCTCACTCTCTTTGAATCTTCTTTATCATGCTAGGATTAACAGGAAAAAGCTAAAAATTTCAGAATTGCACCGTGCAATGTGGAGATATTACTGTTTGTGCATTTACAATATTCATTGATTTTTGCCATTGAAAAACATGTTTTTCATATACCAGAAATGTTTGAAGCTACTGACTGAATGAAAGGAGCTGGCATCAAACTCTCTTTGAATCTTCTTTATCATGCTAGGATTAACAGGAAAAAGCTAAAAATTTCAGAATTGCACCGTGCAATGTGGAGATATTACTGTTTGTGCATTTACAATATTCATTGATTTTTGCCATTGAAAAACATGTTTTTCATATACCAGAAATGTTTGAAGCTACTGACTGAATGAAAGGAGCTGGCATCTCACTCTCTTTGAATCTTCTTTATCATGCTAGGATTAACAGGAAAAAGCTAAAAATTTCAGAATTGCACCGTGCAATGTGGAGATATTACTGTTTGTGCATTTACAATATTCATTGATTTTTGCCATTGAAAAACATGTTTTTCATATACCAGAAATGTTTGAAGCTACTGACTGAATGAAAGGAGCTGGCATCTCACTCTCTTTGAATCTTCTTTATCATGCTAGGATTAGCAGGAAAAAGCAAAAAATTTCAGAATTGCACCGTGCAATGTGGAGATATTACTGTTTGTGCATTTACAATATTCATTGATTTTTGCCATTGAAAAACGTCCAGAAATGTTTGAAGCTACTGACTGAATGAAAGGAGCTGGCATCTCACTCTCTTTGAATCTTCTTTATCATGCTAGGATTAACAGGAAAAAGCTAAAAATTTCAGAATTGCACCGTGCAATGTGGAGATATTACTGTTTGTGCATTTACAATATTCATTGATTTTTGCCATTGAAAAACATGTTTTTCATATACCAGAAATGTTTGAAGCTACTGACTGAATGAAAGGAGCTGGCATCTCACTCTCTTTGAATCTTCTTTATCATGCTAGGATTAACAGGAAAAAGCTAAAAATTTCAGAATTGCACCGTGCAATGTGGAGATATTACTGTTTGTGCATTTACAATATTCATTGATTTTTGCCATTGAAAAACGTCCAGAAATGTTTGAAGCTACTGACTGAATGAAAGGAGCTGGCATCTCACTCTCTTTGAATCTTCTTTATCATGCTAGGATTAACAGGAAAAAGCTAAAAATTTCAGAATTGCACCGTGCAATGTGGAGATATTACTGTTTGTGCATTTACAATATTCATTGATTTTTGCCATTGAAAAACATGTTTTTCATATACCAGAAATGTTTGAAGCTACTGACTGAATGAAAGGAGCTGGCATCAAACTCTCTTTGAATCTTCTTTATCATGCTAGGATTAACAGGAAAAAGCTAAAAATTTCAGAATTGCACCGTGCAATGTGGAGATATTACTGTTTGTGCATTTACAATATTCATTGATTTTTGCCATTGAAAAACATGTTTTTCATATACCAGAAATGTTTGAAGCTACTGACTGAATGAAAGGAGCTGGCATCTCACTCTCTTTGAATCTTCTTTATCATGCTAGGATTAACAGGAAAAAGCTAAAAATTTCAGAATTGCACCGTGCAATGTGGAGATATTACTGTTTGTGCATTTACAATATTCATTGATTTTTGCCATTGAAAAACATGTTTTTCATATACCAGAAATGTTTGAAGCTACTGACTGAATGAAAGGAGCTGGCATCTCACTCTCTTTGAATCTTCTTTATCATGCTAGGATTAACAGGAAAAAGCTAAAAATTTCAGAATTGCACCGTGCAATGTGGAGATATTACTGTTTGTGCATTTACAATATTCATTGATTTTTGCCATTGAAAAACGTCCAGAAATGTTTGAAGCTACTGACTGAATGAAAGGAGCTGGCATCTCACTCTCTTTGAATCTTCTTTATCATGCTAGGATTAACAGGAAAAAGCTAAAAATTTCAGAATTGCACCATGCAATGTGGAGATATTACTGTTTGTGCATTTACAATATTCATTGATTTTTGCCATTGAAAAACGTCCAGAAATGTTTGAAGCTACTGACTGAATGAAAGGAGCTGGCATCTCACTCTCTTTGAATCTTCTTTATCATGCTAGGATTAGCAGGAAAAAGCTAAAAATTTCAGAATTGCACCGTGCAATGTGGAGATATTACTGTTTGTGCATTTACAATATTCATTGATTTTTGCCATTGAAAAACATGTTTTTCATATACCAGAAATGTTTGAAGCTACTGACTGAATGAAAGGAGCTGGCATCTCACTCTCTTTGAATCTTCTTTATCATGCTAGGATTAGCAGGAAAAAGCAAAAAATTTCAGAATTGCACCGTGCAATGTGGAGATATTACTGTTTGTGCATTTACAATATTCATTGATTTTTGCCATTGAAAAACGTCCAGAAATGTTTGAAGCTACTGACTGAATGAAAGGAGCTGGCATCTCACTCTCTTTGAATCTTCTTTATCATGCTAGGATTAACAGGAAAAAGCTAAAAATTTCAGAATTGCACCGTGCAATGTGGAGATATTACTGTTTGTGCATTTACAATATTCATTGATTTTTGCCATTGAAAAACATGTTTTTCATATACCAGAAATGTTTGAAGCTACTGACTGAATGAAAGGAGCTGGCATCTCACTCTCTTTGAATCTTCTTTATCATGCTAGGATTAACAGGAAAAAGCTAAAAATTTCAGAATTGCACCGTGCAATGTGGAGATATTACTGTTTGTGCATTTACAATATTCATTGATTTTTGCCATTGAAAAACGTCCAGAAATGTTTGAAGCTACTGACTGAATGAAAGGAGCTGGCATCTCACTCTCTTTGAATCTTCTTTATCATGCTAGGATTAACAGGAAAAAGCTAAAAATTTCAGAATTGCAACGTGCAATGTGGAGATATTACTGTTTGTGCATTTACAATATTCATTGATTTTTGCCATTGAAAAACATGTTTTTCATATACCAGAAATGTTTGAAGCTACTGACTGAATGAAAGGAGCTGGCATCAAACTCTCTTTGAATCTTCTTTATCATGCTAGGATTAACAGGAAAAAGCTAAAAATTTCAGAATTGCACCGTGCAATGTGGAGATATTACTGTTTGTGCATTTACAATATTCATTGATTTTTGCCATTGAAAAACATGTTTTTCATATACCAGAAATGTTTGAAGCTACTGACTGAATGAAAGGAGCTGGCATCTCACTCTCTTTGAATCTTCTTTATCATGCTAGGATTAACAGGAAAAAGCTAAAAATTTCAGAATTGCACCGTGCAATGTGGAGATATTACTGTTTGTGCATTTACAATATTCATTGATTTTTGCCATTGAAAAACGTCCAGAAATGTTTGAAGCTACTGACTGAATGAAAGGAGCTGGCATCTCACTCTCTTTGAATCTTCTTTATCATGCTAGGATTAACAGGAAAAAGCTAAAAATTTCAGAATTGCACCGTGCAATGTGGAGATATTACTGTTTGTGCATTTACAATATTCATTGATTTTTGCCATTGAAAAACGTCCAGAAATGTTTGAAGCTACTGACTGAATGAAAGGAGCTGGCATCTCACTCTCTTTGAATCTTCTTTATCATGCTAGGATTAACAGGAAAAAGCTAAAAATTTCAGAATTGCACCGTGCAATGTGGAGATATTACTGTTTGTGCATTTACAATATTCATTGATTTTTGCCATTGAAAAACGTCCAGAAATGTTTGAAGCTACTGACTGAATGAAAGGAGCTGGCATCTCACTCTCTTTGAATCTTCTTTATCATGCTAGGATTAACAGGAAAAAGCTAAAAATTTCAGAATTGCACCGTGCAATGTGGAGATATTACTGTTTGTGCATTTACAATATTCATTGATTTTTGCCATTGAAAAACATGTTTTTCATATACCAGAAATGTTTGAAGCTACTGACTGAATGAAAGGAGCTGGCATCAAACTCTCTTTGAATCTTCTTTATCATGCTAGGATTAACAGGAAAAAGCTAAAAATTTCAGAATTGCACCGTGCAATGTGGAGATATTACTGTTTGTGCATTTACAATATTCATTGATTTTTGCCATTGAAAAACATGTTTTTCATATACCAGAAATGTTTGAAGCTACTGACTGAATGAAAGGAGCTGGCATCTCACTCTCTTTGAATCTTCTTTATCATGCTAGGATTAACAGGAAAAAGCTAAAAATTTCAGAATTGCACCGTGCAATGTGGAGATATTACTGTTTGTGCATTTACAATATTCATTGATTTTTGCCATTGAAAAACATGTTTTTCATATACCAGAAATGTTTGAAGCTACTGACTGAATGAAAGGAGCTGGCATCTCACTCTCTTTGAATCTTCTTTATCATGCTAGGATTAACAGGAAAAAGCTAAAAATTTCAGAATTGCACCGTGCAATGTGGAGATATTACTGTTTGTGCATTTACAATATTCATTGATTTTTGCCATTGAAAAACGTCCAGAAATGTTTGAAGCTACTGACTGAATGAAAGGAGCTGGCATCTCACTCTCTTTGAATCTTCTTTATCATGCTAGGATTAACAGGAAAAAGCTAAAAATTTCAGAATTGCACCATGCAATGTGGAGATATTACTGTTTGTGCATTTACAATATTCATTGATTTTTGCCATTGAAAAACGTCCAGAAATGTTTGAAGCTACTGACTGAATGAAAGGAGCTGGCATCTCACTCTCTTTGAATCTTCTTTATCATGCTAGGATTAGCAGGAAAAAGCTAAAAATTTCAGAATTGCACCGTGCAATGTGGAGATATTACTGTTTGTGCATTTACAATATTCATTGATTTTTGCCATTGAAAAACATGTTTTTCATATACCAGAAATGTTTGAAGCTACTGACTGAATGAAAGGAGCTGGCATCTCACTCTCTTTGAATCTTCTTTATCATGCTAGGATTAGCAGGAAAAAGCAAAAAATTTCAGAATTGCACCGTGCAATGTGGAGATATTACTGTTTGTGCATTTACAATATTCATTGATTTTTGCCATTGAAAAACGTCCAGAAATGTTTGAAGCTACTGACTGAATGAAAGGAGCTGGCATCTCACTCTCTTTGAATCTTCTTTATCATGCTAGGATTAACAGGAAAAAGCTAAAAATTTCAGAATTGCACCGTGCAATGTGGAGATATTACTGTTTGTGCATTTACAATATTCATTGATTTTTGCCATTGAAAAACATGTTTTTCATATACCAGAAATGTTTGAAGCTACTGACTGAATGAAAGGAGCTGGCATCTCACTCTCTTTGAATCTTCTTTATCATGCTAGGATTAACAGGAAAAAGCTAAAAATTTCAGAATTGCACCGTGCAATGTGGAGATATTACTGTTTGTGCATTTACAATATTCATTGATTTTTGCCATTGAAAAACGTCCAGAAATGTTTGAAGCTACTGACTGAATGAAAGGAGCTGGCATCTCACTCTCTTTGAATCTTCTTTATCATGCTAGGATTAACAGGAAAAAGCTAAAAATTTCAGAATTGCAACGTGCAATGTGGAGATATTACTGTTTGTGCATTTACAATATTCATTGATTTTTGCCATTGAAAAACATGTTTTTCATATACCAGAAATGTTTGAAGCTACTGACTGAATGAAAGGAGCTGGCATCAAACTCTCTTTGAATCTTCTTTATCATGCTAGGATTAACAGGAAAAAGCTAAAAATTTCAGAATTGCACCGTGCAATGTGGAGATATTACTGTTTGTGCATTTACAATATTCATTGATTTTTGCCATTGAAAAACATGTTTTTCATATACCAGAAATGTTTGAAGCTACTGACTGAATGAAAGGAGCTGGCATCTCACTCTCTTTGAATCTTCTTTATCATGCTAGGATTAACAGGAAAAAGCTAAAAATTTCAGAATTGCACCGTGCAATGTGGAGATATTACTGTTTGTGCATTTACAATATTCATTGATTTTTGCCATTGAAAAACGTCCAGAAATGTTTGAAGCTACTGACTGAATGAAAGGAGCTGGCATCTCACTCTCTTTGAATCTTCTTTATCATGCTAGGATTAACAGGAAAAAGCTAAAAATTTCAGAATTGCACCGTGCAATGTGGAGATATTACTGTTTGTGCATTTACAATATTCATTGATTTTTGCCATTGAAAAACATGTTTTTCATATACCAGAAATGTTTGAAGCTACTGACTGAATGAAAGGAGCTGGCATCTCACTCTCTTTGAATCTTCTTTATCATGCTAGGATTAACAGGAAAAAGCTAAAAATTTCAGAATTGCACCGTGCAATGTGGAGATATTACTGTTTGTGCATTTACAATATTCATTGATTTTTGCCATTGAAAAACGTCCAGAAATGTTTGAAGCTACTGACTGAATGAAAGGAGCTGGCATCTCACTCTCTTTGTTTTACCATATTTTTTTATTTTTAATAAACAATTTAACAGGGGAATAACACACGTAGCATAAAAGTAGTGACAAAAGAATATTCATAATAAGGAAAAAATTCTGAGGGAAGGGAAAGGGAAAGGGAACAAACAGGAATGGATAATCAGGAAAGATGGGAGAAATTTGTTCGTCAAATAGTATATACGATAATGCAAAAATTTGAACACTTTAAACACACATTACTATCATTAGCAAAAATTAAACATATTAATGAGCTAAACACGACACACATTAAGATGTTCCAGCGTTATGAGAGGGTTGAGGGAATTTAGTGAGCCAAATATCCCACTTCCTAGAAAATTTAAGTAAATTATTGTTGATAAGGGCAAATCTTAGTTCAAATATTCTATGGAGATTCATCTTATCAACTAAGTCCTCCAAAGTGGGGACATGTGACTTTCTCCAATAAAAAGCCAATGCGTTCTTACACACTGAAAATAAGTGAATCACCAAAGATCTTTCAAACGACTTATATGGTTCAAGATCTAAGGATAGTAAAGCCATTTGAGGGGTCAATACTACAGGTCTGCCTAAAAGGTCATCTACCAAAGAAGAGATCTGAGCCCATAGATTCCGGATTTTAGGGCAGCTCCAAAAGAGATGTAAAAGATCTCCCCTAAGGCCGCACTCCCTCCAACAAAGGGGAGAGTTACTGGGCTTTATATGGTGAAGCCTGATTGGAGTGTAATACCATCTGGTTAGAATTTTGAAGTAAGCCTCTTGTAAGGGCATAGATATATTAGAGGCCTGAGAAAAAAGAACAGCACTCTCCCATTGATCGGATTGGAAATTGAGTTTTAGATCTTTTTCCCAGCGTATCATGTAGAGGTGTTTTTGGAAGGAAAGATCATTATTGAAGCTGTTATATATGTGTCTCAGGCTCCAAAAAATTTTGTGGGATGGGTTGCTTAACAGGTTCACCGAGGTTTCAGAAACAATAAGTTTACCAGAAATAAATTCCAGAATAATGCTCTTTAAATGAGAGTATAAAAAGAAATCAGAGGAAGGTAAGTTGAATCTTTTTTTAAGAGTTTGGAAAGGAATAAAGGCAGAAGCTTCATAGAAGTCTCCAATTTTCCTTAACCCTTTATTGTCCCATTGATCTGGAATGGAAGAGTTATACAGATCAGCAACAAAACCAATTGGAAAATTTTTGACAAAAGAAAACTTATCCCTATCAGAATCTCTTAGGGGACTCTTTTTCTTTCTTTTGGCGATTTTTTTCCAGGCGTCAATAATCGCCTGGAAAATAGGATGGGAAGAATCATGAGTGCACTGTTTAAAGAGATGCCTAAGTAACAATTCACGGGGAGAAGAACCATTATTTAAGAAGGTCTCCAGAGTCATCCAAGCTGGGGGACTGTCAGAATTAAACCAATTACTGCTCTGTTTGATGAGGTTTGCCAAATAGTAAGCGGAAATATTAGGGTGGCTCAGACCTCCGTTGCACTTATTCTTGTACAATATATCTGCAGATATCCTCGCACGTTTATTATCCCAGACATAGGAATTAATCTGATTTTGAATTTTTTGAATAAAGATGTGAGAAATAGTTAAAGGTAAGTTGCGGAAAAAATACAAGATTTTGGGTAGAACAAACATCTTAATAGAGAGGACTCTACCCCACCATGACAAATCTCTTTTCAAAAATTCCATCAAATCTCCACGGACGATATCCTCAATCAGAACCAGGTTGTCAGAAATTGTTGAGTTAATAGTTTTACCAATACTGATCCCCAAATAAGTCAGATTGCGTTTAGCCAAACCGAAGGAAAATCTCGAGTGTAATACCTCTCTCGTCTGACGGTCCAGATTAATGTTTAAAAGTTTAGACTTCTCATTATTGATCTTAAAATAAGAAATCTGAGAGAATAGTTCTAGAACCTTCGAAACTTCCGCAACCGAATTTACTGGGTCCAGCAAGGAAAGCATAACATCATCTGCAAAGAGGCCAATTTTAAATTCTCGAGATGGGGTAGAAATCCCCCTAATGTCAGTGTTTTCTCTAATCCTCTGTGCCAAAGGCTCCATAGCCAGGACAAAGAGAAGGGGGGAAAGTGGGCAACCCTGTCTAGTACCATTTGTGATAGGGATTGGATTTGAGAGATAATTGTTAACATAAATTTTTGCTTGGGGGTTAGAATAGAGGGCCATAATTGAAGAGAGAAATTTGTTATCAAAACCGAATTTAATAAGGGTGAGTTTAAGGTATAGCCAATTTAACCTGTCGAAAGCTTTTTCAGCGTCTAAAGCAAGCAATGAAGTTGGGAGTTTCGCCGTATTTATCACCTTAATAATATTCAGAAGTCTTCTAGAGCCATCAGTTGCTTGCCTCCCACCAACGAAGCCAATCTGATCATCGTTGATGAGAGATGGGAGAATAGTCGATAAACGATTGGCCAGAATTTTCGAATATATCTTAATATCAGTGTTAATTAGCGAAATGGGCCTATAATTTTTAACATTATCTCTCTCATCCTTAGACTTGGGTATTAGGGTAATGGTGGCTTCCAGCATTTCTGAGGGGAAGGAGCTTATTGAGGAAGCATGATTGAAAATTTTCGTGAGAGGGGAAGAAAGTAGGTCACAAAAAGTTTTATAATACTCATTAATGAACCCATCTGGACCCGGAGCCTTGAAATCTTTAAGTTGCTTTATTGTGTTAATAATTTCAAGGTTAGAAAAAGGCTTATTCAATGACTCGTGATCCAGAGGGCTCAATTTCGGTAGATTAATGGAGGATAAAAATTTGTTGATTGCATCTGGGTGAGGATGGGAAATTAGAGGATCAGTTTTGATGTTGTAGAGTTTTTTGTAAAAATTTGCAAACTGGTTCACTATATCTTTAGGGTGGCAAAACGTTATTCCACTATTGTTTTTTATTTTATCTATTCTATTAATTGCTCTTTTACATTTGACTAGGCGAGCCATAAAGCGGGTAGGTTTATTTAGAGCCGCATAGTAATTAAATTTTGATTTCCGAATAATTGCATCATAGGAGGAAGAAATTTCTGATTTTAGCTCTACCCTTAAATTTGAGAGTTCTTTTTGAATTATTGGGGAAGGGGAAGGAAGATTAATTTGCTCTAATTCTTTTTCCCTAATCAGTTTTTGAAGAGAATTAATTTTTGATCTTTTTTCTTTTTTTTCAGATGAGGATATCTGCATTAGTACACCACGAAGGACGGCCTTGTGAGCGCACCAGCTGGAGAAGGGATTAGATAAATCTGGGGTATCGTTCTCCCTAAAATAATCAGAAATAGCTTTTTCAATAATTTTTTTGTTTTTGGGGTTATGAATAAGTGAAGATCTACATTTCCAAAGAAATCCATTTTTAATAAGAGGACCAATATGAATTTCACATGACGTAGGGGCATGATCTGATAGAGACCTAAGGCCTATAGATACGTTAGAGAATTTGGGTAAAGAAAAAACGTCAGTTATTATTAAGTCTATTCTAGAGGCCGTTTGGTGCGCATCCGAAAAGTGGGAGAATTCTTTGGAGGTAGTTTGCAGACATCTAAATGTATCAAATAGTTCATTTTTAAAAAGCCAATTATTTAGCGTCGGGTATAAATGACGGCTGGGGGAGGAAGAGTCCATATGCCCGTCCGGGACCATGTTGAAGTCTCCCAAAAAAATCAATTCGCCTCTCCTAACCTCTTCAACCTTTCTGAAAACCTTGTTCAAAAAGGGTATTTGCTTTTTATTTGGGGCGTATAGGTTAACAACAGTGCACTCATGATTATTCAGTTTACAGAGCAATATATGGAACCTTCCATTGACATCTTTATGCTGATCTAAAAACTCAAATGGGACAGAATCTCTGATCACTGTAGCTACACCAGCTTTTTTCCGGTCGCTAGTGGATTCAAATATATGAGGGTAGCGTTTGTGGGTAAAGGTAGGGTGTTTTCCCTCGGCAAACCTTGTCTCCTGAAGACACGCAACATCAGCACCAAGATGACCCAATTCCTTCCAAAGGGAGAATCTCTTATTGGGACTGTTTAGGCCTCTTACATTATAGGTGATGATCTTGATAGGCATAGGTAAGTTAATAATCAAAGTAAATCACAAGGAGAGGGGTCAGTTGGTCCAACAAATTCCCAAAAAATAAAAATCAACCGACAATCAAAGCTGGAATACAATATCTCTAATATTAATTCAAAGATAGTAATAACAATAACCAAGTATTCAAAGAAAAAGAAAAAACGAATCAAAAAATCTCCTGAGGGAACCTTCACCGAAAAGGTTCTCCCTCAGATTGGGGGGAAAAAAAATGTGGACAAACCATGAAGGCTAAATGTAAAGAAGACTGATAAATTTATTATAGCATGTTAGGTGAGGTGGTAAAATGAGTTTATTTTTAAAGGGGACTCCCGAGGGAGTAATGTTTATCATTTCAGCGGTGGGGTGCCTTTGTAACTTTGTAGGGAATGTCTTTTATAAAATCAAAAAATTTAGGGCCTTCATCAGGATCTGTAAGAGTGAATGTTTTCCGGTTAAAGAAAATCAGCAACTTTACTGGAAAGCCCCACCTATACGGGATATTCATATCCCTCAGTCTGTCTGTGGTCAGTTTGTATGACCTTCTTGTATCCATGGTTTCTTTGGAAAAATCTGAGAAGATTTTTAAGTGCGAAAAAGGCTCTGGAAAAGTCCTGTTTTCCCTAATATAATTCAAGATTTTCTCTTTGGTCGAGAAAAAATGTAACCTAACTATTACATCCCTAGGAAGATCCGAGGAGATGGAGGTCGGACGAAATAGGCGATGGGCCCTATCGATAATAAGATCCTGCTCAGAGAGGGATGGGATTGTCTTGTGAAATAAGTCTTTGACAAAAGCCAAGACATCTGAGGGAGAAACATCCTCAGATATGCCTCTAATTTTCAAATTATTTCTCCTACTCCTATCCTCCAAATCCGCAACTTTTAATCTGAGTCTTTTAAGCTCAGATTTAATTTCTAGATTATCAGAAGAGACAGTCTCTACCCTTCCCTCCACCGTTTCAAGTCTTTTAGTGTTTTCCTCCAATTTAAGACCAAAAGCTTCCAAAGTAGATTTCATGGTGTCTACCTGTTTCTCGAAGCCCAGTTTCATATTTCTGTCAATTGTCTTTAAAAGATTGTCCAGATATGAACCAAGGTCGGTATTTCCCAACTCTTGTGAAATGGGCATTTTGACCGGGACACTAAGCGTAGGGTCTGGGGACGAAGGGGAAAAGTCCTTTTTAGCACGTCTCTTATCTGGACTAGGATTAGGAGACGTGTCCGAGGATTCCTCCTCCGAACTCGTAGCCAGTGAAGAATACTTGTTGCTCCAGGCTCCTGGGTCCCTTCTCTTTGATGAGATGGAAATATCCATCTCTTCCACTTTTTTTCCTTTAACTACGGTAGAAGGGGCAGGTTTAGCATCAGGAATTCTCTGTGGTTTTGGAGATAATAGACTTTTAGAAGATTCTTTGGTGGGAGAGCTTATTTTAGAACTCTGTCTGTCTTCCGGATTTCTATGAGGTGATCTGGACTTAAGTGGACTGACAGTATTGACAGCATCTTCTGATGGGTTTGAAAATGAAAAGCGTTGGGAGGACTTCGCTCTAACCGCACTAGTTTTAAGGGGAGCTTCCAAAGACTTTTGGGTATTTTTTTTATTAGCCGCCATTATAAAATATCAGACCTATGGGTATATATATATAGAAAAACACTAAAATGACACTAAAAATAGTTGACCTAAAAGGTGGATAAAAAACTTTAGGGTTGCAAAATGACTGGGAACAATGGCTAGAAGAAATTTGCGTTAAACAAATATCAATCCAACAAAAGACAATCAATACCCTTAAAAACTGCAAAATTATGTACCCCCTAAAATGCAATCCTTAAAATATGAATTACAATCAAAAGTAAGGGAAAAAAAATAAAATAAAAAAAAAATAATGAAATTGACCTGAGGGATAAAAATAAAAGGCACATATAGTTCTTAACATGAAACTAATTATTATGGAGGCTTGCAAATCTGTAGAGTTCCATGGGCACCAACTGTTATATATATATCAAGTAGCGTAGTCACAGGGTATATATATGAGGGCAGAGACAGATCCTCCTATCCCCCCCCTCCCCTCAGAGTCAAGTCTCGCAGTCAAAATGATATTACACCGTTTGGAGTTTAATAAACCTCCGTATCAGTATTAATATAGAATCAGCACCATGGACAGCAGTTCAGATCGACGCTGCAGCAGGAGGCAGGAGAAATTGACTGGTATAAGTTCAGCACCATGGACAGCAGTACAGACTAATATAAGTTCAGCACCATGGACAGCAGTTCAAATCAGCACCATGGACAGCAGTGCAGAGTAACGCCGCAACAGAAGGCAGGAGAATCTGAATAATGTAAGATCAGCACCTTGGACAGCAGAGCAGAGCAATGATACAGATAGGGGCGGGAGTTTTAAATGTGCCAGTGGAAATTCAGTACTATGGACACGGAGCACAGCTGTCATAGAAGTCTGTAGGGCTCAAATATCGGCAGCATACAAGATTTAGCAATGTTGCAGCAGGTAGGGGAATCAACCCACAGGGGTCTGCGGAGCCAGGCACCAGAGTCACAGATTCAGCAGAGTCAGCAGCAGAGCGGCACAGCGGGGAGGAATGAAGCGGACTGTAAGTACCGGTGGCTCCTGTCAGTTTAGGATCAGGGACATCAGAGCGGCCCCCCCAGCAGCAGGAGAGGAAAACCGCCGCCGCTATAATAGACCCGGGGTTATAGGAATGTGGGCTGTGAACACCGGCGGTGTCCGTCAAACAAGGAGGGGGTGGAGCAGAGCGGGTCCTTTGCAGCGGAGGGGCACCGTCACTCTAGGAACAGCCCCAGGAAACAAGTAACAGCCGCACAGGAAGCAAGGAGCCCGGCCGCAGGAACCATCGGTGGCAGACAGCTGAAGGGAGAAGGGGACAGATCGGCGCCGCTGCAGGAGGGAGAGACACCGCTACGACCGGAGCAGCCCCGGGATTTTAAAGGACGGGTCCCCAGAAGTTAGGTAAGAGCCCGGGCGTCAGCCTGGGTTTAGCTCACCTTACTTTGAAGTATGCAGTCCCGCTCCGGCTCCCGGTCTCCGCGTCGTTCAGGCTTGGGGTCCCGGTCCTCAGCTAGATTTAGGGGTCTTGTCCCGTAGAGGCAGGAGGTTTGGTCCGGAGGAGCAGTGCCACTTCTCCAAGGTGCGGGGTCCTGTAGGTCCGGTCCGGTGTTCCGTAGAGCTACTTCAGCTGGGAGCAGGGACGGGTTGCCTGGCGGCCGCCGGCGTCTCCAGCCAGGGAGAGTCCTGTGGCTTGATAGAAGGGGTCAATCTTCAGGGGACAGAGTCCTATTGGTTCACCTAAGTCCCCGGTCTCAGTGTCCACTCTTTAGGTTGCAGGACCGTGGAGGGGGACAGATTATCACGCGGTCTCCGTCACCACAGCAGCGGGACCGCGCGGCCTTTTTAGATGATATCTACAGATCCGCTCCTCCGTGTAGCCGCGTCAGCTGTGAGCAGGGCCGGGTCTTCGGGCTGCTGCCGGCGTCCTGAAGCAGGAAGGTCCCGTAGCTTGGCGTCCGTGTGCTGGACTTCTCAGGGCTCCGGTCTCACAATCTTCTTACTTGATTGTAGATCTGGAAGGTCCCCGGGGTCCGCGATCCTCCACAGAAAGTGCCGGCCGGTGTTTTTAACTTCCGGAGTCCTGTCACTGGTCGCAGCTAGTAGCAGGGTGGTACAGCGCCGGGCGGTGGTATCTCTGTAGGAGTCTTACCCCCGGTCGCAGCTGGTAGTGGGGTGGATAGCAGGCAGGGACAGCTTGCAGGCTGGTGGTCCAGTACAGTGGGGCCGTTTTCAGGGCTACAGGGTCCCGTGGGTCTAGTTAGGACTCGGTCCTTGTTACTTCCCAGCACAGGCTGTAAAAGCTGAAGTATATAATCGGCTCGTCCCGCAGCCACCGGCCTCCCACAACAGCAGAGCAGGCTTTAAGGGCTCCTTGCCACCTTCCTCAAAATATGAATCCTTTGCAAATTGTCCGATAGCACCCGATAAACAGTGTTCCTAGGTCCAGAGGAAGGGAGTAGGGAGGGTCCCCTTGCAGAGACACACAGACCTGCAAGCCTGCAGGTCTATGTCACAATACCCATGACTGGCATGAAATCAAGGACGCACCTCACTGCTTCCAAACGAAATATCTCCCAGAATAACGGGTCAGGGAGAGTCTTTTCAGTATCCAGATGATCCTTAAGCTTTAGGGAGTTAATCCATGTAAGAATTGATCGAGTAAATCTTCTTAAGTTGCTTTTATCGTCGCTTTGTAGTTTTAGCCCTCAGGGAGCTCAGGATCAAGCTGCCATCTCGTCCTGTGCTCAGGCCACTCCCCCATCTCACTCTCTTTGAATCTTCTTTATCATGCTAGGATTAACAGGAAAAAGCTAAAAATTTCAGAATTGCACCATGCAATGTGGAGATATTACTGTTTGTGCATTTACAATATTCATTGATTTTTGCCATTGAAAAACGTCCAGAAATGTTTGAAGCTACTGACTGAATGAAAGGAGCTGGCATCTCACTCTCTTTGAATCTTCTTTATCATGCTAGGATTAGCAGGAAAAAGCTAAAAATTTCAGAATTGCACCGTGCAATGTGGAGATATTACTGTTTGTGCATTTACAATATTCATTGATTTTTGCCATTGAAAAACATGTTTTTCATATACCAGAAATGTTTGAAGCTACTGACTGAATGAAAGGAGCTGGCATCTCACTCTCTTTGAATCTTCTTTATCATGCTAGGATTAACAGGAAAAAGCTAAAAATTTCAGAATTGCACCGTGCAATGTGGAGATATTACTGTTTGTGCATTTACAATATTCATTGATTTTTGCCATTGAAAAACATGTTTTTCATATACCAGAAATGTTTGAAGCTACTGACTGAATGAAAGGAGCTGGCATCTCACTCTCTTTGAATCTTCTTTATCATGCTAGGATTAACAGGAAAAAGCTAAAAATTTCAGAATTGCACCGTGCAATGTGGAGATATTACTGTTTGTGCATTTACAATATTCATTGATTTTTGCCATTGAAAAACATGTTTTTCATATACCAGAAATGTTTGAAGCTACTGACTGAATGAAAGGAGCTGGCATCTCACTCTCTTTGAATCTTCTTTATCATGCTAGGATTAACAGGAAAAAGCTAAAAATTTCAGAATTGCACCGTGCAATGTGGAGATATTACTGTTTGTGCATTTACAATATTCATTGATTTTTGCCATTGAAAAACATGTTTTTCATATACCAGAAATGTTTGAAGCTACTGACTGAATGAAAGGAGCTGGCATCTCACTCTCTTTGAATCTTCTTTATCATGCTAGGATTAACAGGAAAAAGCTAAAAATTTCAGAATTGCACCGTGCAATGTGGAGATATTACTGTTTGTGCATTTACAATATTCATTGATTTTTGCCATTGAAAAACGTCCAGAAATGTTTGAAGCTACTGACTGAATGAAAGGAGCTGGCATCTCACTCTCTTTGAATCTTCTTTATCATGCTAGGATTAACAGGAAAAAGCTAAAAATTTCAGAATTGCACCGTGCAATGTGGAGATATTACTGTTTGTGCATTTACAATATTCATTGATTTTTGCCATTGAAAAACATGTTTTTCATATACCAGAAATGTTTGAAGCTACTGACTGAATGAAAGGAGCTGGCATCTCACTCTCTTTGAATCTTCTTTATCATGCTAGGATTAACAGGAAAAAGCTAAAAATTTCAGAATTGCACCGTGCAATGTGGAGATATTACTGTTTGTGCATTTACAATATTCATTGATTTTTGCCATTGAAAAACATGTTTTTCATATACCAGAAATGTTTGAAGCTACTGACTGAATGAAAGGAGCTGGCATCTCACTCTCTTTGAATCTTCTTTATCATGCTAGGATTAACAGGAAAAAGCTAAAAATTTCAGAATTGCACCGTGCAATGTGGAGATATTACTGTTTGTGCATTTACAATATTCATTGATTTTTGCCATTGAAAAACGTCCAGAAATGTTTGAAGCTACTGACTGAATGAAAGGAGCTGGCATCTCACTCTCTTTGAATCTTCTTTATCATGCTAGGATTAACAGGAAAAAGCTTAAAATTTCAGAATTGCACCGTGCAATGTGGAGATATTACTGTTTGTGCATTTACAATATTCATTGATTTTTGCCATTGAAAAACGTCCAGAAATGTTTGAAGCTACTGACTGAATGAAAGGAGCTGGCATCTCACTCTCTTTGAATCTTCTTTATCATGCTAGGATTAACAGGAAAAAGCTAAAAATTTCAGAATTGCACCGTGCAATGTGGAGATATTACTGTTTGTGCATTTACAATATTCATTGATTTTTGCCATTGAAAAACATGTTTTTCATATACCAGAAATGTTTGAAGCTACTGACTGAATGAAAGGAGCTGGCATCTCACTCTCTTTGAATCTTCTTTATCATGCTAGGATTAACAGGAAAAAGCTAAAAATTTCAGAATTGCACCGTGCAATGTGGAGATATTTCTGTTTGTGCATTTACAATATTCATTGATTTTTGCCATTGAAAAACGTCCAGAAATGTTTGAAGCTACTGACTGAATGAAAGGAGCTGGCATCTCACTCTCTTTGAATCTTCTTTATCATGCTAGGATTAACAGGAAAAAGCTAAAAATTTCAGAATTGCACCGTGCAATGTGGAGATATTACTGTTTGTGCATTTACAATATTCATTGATTTTTGCCATTGAAAAACATGTTTTTCATATACCAGAAATGTTTGAAGCTACTGACTGAATGAAAGGAGCTGGCATCTCACTCTCTTTGAATCTTCTTTATCATGCTAGGATTAGCAGGAAAAAGCTAAAAATTTCAGAATTGCACCGTGCAATGTGGAGATATTACTGTTTGTGCATTTACAATATTCATTGATTTTTGCCATTGAAAAACATGTTTTTCATATACCAGAAATGTTTGAAGCTACTGACTGAATGAAAGGAGCTGGCATCTCACTCTCTTTGAATCTTCTTTATCATGCTAGGATTAACAGGAAAAAGCTAAAAATTTCAGAATTGCACCGTGCAATGTGGAGATATTACTGTTTGTGCATTTACAATATTCATTGATTTTTGCCATTGAAAAACATGTTTTTCATATACCAGAAATGTTTGAAGCTACTGACTGAATGAAAGGAGCTGGCATCTCACTCTCTTTGAATCTTCTTTATCATGCTAGGATTAACAGGAAAAAGCTAAAAATTTCAGAATTGCACCGTGCAATGTGGAGATATTACTGTTTGTGCATTTACAATATTCATTGATTTTTGCCATTGAAAAACGTCCAGAAATGTTTGAAGCTACTGACTGAATGAAAGGAGCTGGCATCTCACTCTCTTTGAATCTTCTTTATCATGCTAGGATTAACAGGAAAAAGCTAAAAATTTCAGAATTGCACCGTGCAATGTGGAGATATTACTGTTTGTGCATTTACAATATTCATTGATTTTTGCCATTGAAAAACATGTTTTTCATATACCAGAAATGTTTGAAGCTACTGACTGAATGAAAGGAGCTGGCATCTCACTCTCTTTGAATCTTCTTTATCATGCTAGGATTAACAGGAAAAAGCTAAAAATTTCAGAATTGCACCGTGCAATGTGGAGATATTACTGTTTGTGCATTTACAATATTCATTGATTTTTGCCATTGAAAAACGTCCAGAAATGTTTGAAGCTACTGACTGAATGAAAGGAGCTGGCATCTCACTCTCTTTGAATCTTCTTTATCATGCTAGGATTAACAGGAAAAAGCTAAAAATTTCAGAATTGCACCGTGCAATGTGGAGATATTACTGTTTGTGCATTTACAATATTCATTGATTTTTGCCATTGAAAAACGTCCAGAAATGTTTGAAGCTACTGACTGAATGAAAGGAGCTGGCATCTCACTCTCTTTGAATCTTCTTTATCATGCTAGGATTAACAGGAAAAAGCTAAAAATTTCAGAATTGCACCGTGCAATGTGGAGATATTACTGTTTGTGCATTTACAATATTCATTGATTTTTGCCATTGAAAAACATGTTTTTCATATACCAGAAATGTTTGAAGCTACTGACTGAATGAAAGGAGCTGGCATCTCACTCTCTTTGAATCTTCTTTATCATGCTAGGATTAACAGGAAAAAGCTAAAAATTTCAGAATTGCACCGTGCAATGTGGAGATATTACTGTTTGTGCATTTACAATATTCATTGATTTTTGCCATTGAAAAACGTCCAGAAATGTTTGAAGCTACTGACTGAATGAAAGGAGCTGGCATCTCACTCTCTTTGAATCTTCTTTATCATGCTAGGATTAGCAGGAAAAAGCTAAAAATTTCAGAATTGCACCGTGCAATGTGGAGATATTACTGTTTGTGCATTTACAATATTCATTGATTTTTGCCATTGAAAAACGTCCAGAAATGTTTGAAGCTACTGACTGAATGAAAGGAGCTGGCATCTCACTCTCTTTGAATCTTCTTTATCATGCTAGGATTAACAGGAAAAAGCTAAAAATTTCAGAATTGCACCGTGCAATGTGGAGATATTACTGTTTGTGCATTTACAATATTCATTGATTTTTGCCATTGAAAAACATGTTTTTCATATACCAGAAATGTTTGAAGCTACTGACTGAATGAAAGGAGCTGGCATCTCACTCTCTTTGAATCTTCTTTATCATGCTAGGATTAACAGGAAAAAGCTAAAAATTTCAGAATTGCACCGTGCAATGTGGAGATATTACTGTTTGTGCATTTACAATATTCATTGATTTTTGCCATTGAAAAACATGTTTTTCATATACCAGAAATGTTTGAAGCTACTGACTGAATGAAAGGAGCTGGCATCTCACTCTCTTTGAATCTTCTTTATCATGCTAGGATTAACAGGAAAAAGCTAAAAATTTCAGAATTGCACCGTGCAATGTGGAGATATTACTGTTTGTGCATTTACAATATTCATTGATTTTTGCCATTGAAAAACATGTTTTTCATATACCAGAAATGTTTGAAGCTACTGACTGAATGAAAGGAGCTGGCATCTCACTCTCTTTGAATCTTCTTTATCATGCTAGGATTAACAGGAAAAAGCTAAAAATTTCAGAATTGCACCGTGCAATGTGGAGATATTACTGTTTGTGCATTTACAATATTCATTGATTTTTGCCATTGAAAAACATGTTTTTCATATACCAGAAATGTTTGAAGCTACTGACTGAATGAAAGGAGCTGGGATCTCACTCTCTTTGAATCTTCTTTATCATGCTAGGATTAGCAGGAAAAAGCAAAAAATTTCAGAATTGCACCGTGCAATGTGGAGATATTACTGTTTGTGCATTTACAATATTCATTGATTTTTGCCATTGAAAAACGTCCAGAAATGTTTGAAGCTACTGACTGAATGAAAGGAGCTGGCATCTCACTCTCTTTGAATCTTCTTTATCATGCTAGGATTAACAGGAAAAAGCTAAAAATTTCAGAATTGCACCGTGCAATGTGGAGATATTACTGTTTGTGCATTTACAATATTCATTGATTTTTGCCATTGAAAAACATGTTTTTCATATACCAGAAATGTTTGAAGCTACTGACTGAATGAAAGGAGCTGGCATCTCACTCTCTTTGAATCTTCTTTATCATGCTAGGATTAACAGGAAAAAGCTAAAAATTTCAGAATTGCACCGTGCAATGTGGAGATATTACTGTTTGTGCATTTACAATATTCATTGATTTTTGCCATTGAAAAACATGTTTTTCATATACCAGAAATGTTTGAAGCTACTGACTGAATGAAAGGAGCTGGCATCTCACTCTCTTTGAATCTTCTTTATCATGCTAGGATTAGCAGGAAAAAGCTAAAAATTTCAGAATTGCACCGTGCAATGTGGAGATATTACTGTTTGTGCATTTACAATATTCATTGATTTTTGCCATTGAAAAACGTCCAGAAATGTTTGAAGCTACTGACTGAATGAAAGGAGCTGGCATCTCACTCTCTTTGAATCTTCTTTATCATGCTAGGATTAACAGGAAAAAGCTAAAAATTTCAGAATTGCACCGTGCAATGTGGAGATATTACTGTTTGTGCATTTACAATATTCATTGATTTTTGCCATTGAAAAACATGTTTTTCATATACCAGAAATGTTTGAAGCTACTGACTGAATGAAAGGAGCTGGCATCTCACTCTCTTTGAATCTTCTTTATCATGCTAGGATTAACAGGAAAAAGCTAAAAATTTCAGAATTGCACCGTGCAATGTGGAGATATTACTGTTTGTGCATTTACAATATTCATTGATTTTTGCCATTGAAAAACATGTTTTTCATATACCAGAAATGTTTGAAGCTACTGACTGAATGAAAGGAGCTGGCATCTCACTCTCTTTGAATCTTCTTTATCATGCTAGGATTAACAGGAAAAAGCTAAAAATTTCAGAATTGCACCGTGCAATGTGGAGATATTACTGTTTGTGCATTTACAATATTCATTGATTTTTGCCATTGAAAAACGTCCAGAAATGTTTGAAGCTACTGACTGAATGAAAGGAGCTGGCATCTCACTCTCTTTGAATCTTCTTTATCATGCTAGGATTAACAGGAAAAAGCTAAAAATTTCAGAATTGCACCGTGCAATGTGGAGATATTACTGTTTGTGCATTTACAATATTCATTGATTTTTGCCATTGAAAAACATGTTTTTCATATACCAGAAATGTTTGAAGCTACTGACTGAATGAAAGGAGCTGGCATCTCACTCTCTTTGAATCTTCTTTATCATGCTAGGATTAACAGGAAAAAGCTAAAAATTTCAGAATTGCACCGTGCAATGTGGAGATATTACTGTTTGTGCATTTACAATATTCATTGATTTTTGCCATTGAAAAACGTCCAGAAATGTTTGAAGCTACTGACTGAATGAAAGGAGCTGGCATCTCACTCTCTTTGAATCTTCTTTATCATGCTAGGATTAACAGGAAAAAGCTAAAAATTTCAGAATTGCACCGTGCAATGTGGAGATATTACTGTTTGTGCATTTACAATATTCATTGATTTTTGCCATTGAAAAACGTCCAGAAATGTTTGAAGCTACTGACTGAATGAAAGGAGCTGGCATCTCACTCTCTTTGAATCTTCTTTATCATGCTAGGATTAACAGGAAAAAGCTAAAAATTTCAGAATTGCACCGTGCAATGTGGAGATATTACTGTTTGTGCATTTACAATATTCATTGATTTTTGCCATTGAAAAACATGTTTTTCATATACCAGAAATGTTTGAAGCTACTGACTGAATGAAAGGAGCTGGCATCTCACTCTCTTTGAATCTTCTTTATCATGCTAGGATTAGCAGGAAAAAGCAAAAAATTTCAGAATTGCACCGTGCAATGTGGAGATATTACTGTTTGTGCATTTACAATATTCATTGATTTTTGCCATTGAAAAACGTCCAGAAATGTTTGAAGCTACTGACTGAATGAAAGGAGCTGGCATCTCACTCTCTTTGAATCTTCTTTATCATGCTAGGATTAACAGGAAAAAGCTAAAAATTTCAGAATTGCACCGTGCAATGTGGCGATATTACTGTTTGTGCATTTACAATATTCATTGATTTTTGCCATTGAAAAACATGTTTTTCATATACCAGAAATGTTTGAAGCTACTGACTGAATGAAAGGAGCTGGCATCTCACTCTCTTTGAATCTTCTTTATCATGCTAGGATTAGCAGGAAAAAGCTAAAAATTTCAGAATTGCACCGTGCAATGTGGAGATATTACTGTTTGTGCATTTACAATATTCATTGATTTTTGCCATTGAAAAACGTCCAGAAATGTTTGAAGCTACTGACTGAATGAAAGGAGCTGGCATCTCACTCTCTTTGAATCTTCTTTATCATGCTAGGATTAACAGGAAAAAGCTAAAAATTTCAGAATTGCACCGTGCAATGTGGAGATATTACTGTTTGTGCATTTACAATATTCATTGATTTTTGCCATTGAAAAACATGTTTTTCATATACCAGAAATGTTTGAAGCTACTGACTGAATGAAAGGAGCTGGCATCTCACTCTCTTTGAATCTTCTTTATCATGCTAGGATTAACAGGAAAAAGCTAAAAATTTCAGAATTGCACCGTGCAATGTGGAGATATTACTGTTTGTGCATTTACAATATTCATTGATTTTTGCCATTGAAAAACATGTTTTTCATATACCAGAAATGTTTGAAGCTACTGACTGAATGAAAGGAGCTGGCATCTCACTCTCTTTGAATCTTCTTTATCATGCTAGGATTAGCAGGAAAAAGCAAAAAATTTCAGAATTGCACCGTGCAATGTGGAGATATTACTGTTTGTGCATTTACAATATTCATTGATTTTTGCCATTGAAAAACGTCCAGAAATGTTTGAAGCTACTGACTGAATGAAAGGAGCTGGCATCTCACTCTCTTTGAATCTTTATCATGCTAGGATTAACAGGAAAAAGCTAAAAATTTCAGAATTGCACCGTGCAATGTGGAGATATTACTGTTTGTGCATTTACAATATTCATTGATTTTTGCCATTGAAAAACATGTTTTTCATATACCAGAAATGTTTGAAGCTACTGACTGAATGAAAGGAGCTGGCATCTCACTCTCTTTAAATCTTCTTTATCATGCTAGGATTAACAGGAAAAAGCTAAAAATTTCAGAATTGCACCGTGCAATGTGGAGATATTACTGTTTGTGCATTTACAATATTCATTGATTTTTGCCATTGAAAAACGTCCAGAAATGTTTGAAGCTACTGACTGAATGAAAGGAGCTGGCATCTCACTCTCTTTGAATCTTCTTTATCATGCTAGGATTAACAGGAAAAAGCTAAAAATTTCAGAATTGCACCGTGCAATGTGGAGATATTACTGTTTGTGCATTTACAATATTCATTGATTTTTGCCATTGAAAAACATGTTTTTCATATACCAGAAATGTTTGAAGCTACTGACTGAATGAAAGGAGCTGGCATCAAACTCTCTTTGAATCTTCTTTATCATGCTAGGATTAACAGGAAAAAGCTAAAAATTTCAGAATTGCACCGTGCAATGTGGAGATATTACTGTTTGTGCATTTACAATATTCATTGATTTTTGCCATTGAAAAACATGTTTTTCATATACCAGAAATGTTTGAAGCTACTGACTGAATGAAAGGAGCTGGCATCTCACTCTCTTTGAATCTTCTTTATCATGCTAGGATTAACAGGAAAAAGCTAAAAATTTCAGAATTGCACCGTGCAATGTGGAGATATTACTGTTTGTGCATTTACAATATTCATTGATTTTTGCCATTGAAAAACGTCCAGAAATGTTTGAAGCTACTGACTGAATGAAAGGAGCTGGCATCTCACTCTCTTTGAATCTTCTTTATCATGCTAGGATTAACAGGAAAAAGCTAAAAATTTCAGAATTGCACCGTGCAATGTGGAGATATTACTGTTTGTGCATTTACAATATTCATTGATTTTTGCCATTGAAAAACATGTTTTTCATATACCAGAAATGTTTGAAGCTACTGACTGAATGAAAGGAGCTGGCATCTCACTCTCTTTGAATCTTCTTTATTATGCTAGGATTAACAGGAAAAAGCTAAAAATTTCAGAATTGCACCGTGCAATGTGGAGATATTACTGTTTGTGCATTTACAATATTCATTGATTTTTGCCATTGAAAAACATGTTTTTCATATACCAGAAATGTTTGAAGCTACTGACTGAATGAAAGGAGCTGGCATCTCACTCTCTTTGAATCTTCTTTATCATGCTAGGATTAGCAGGAAAAAGCAAAAAATTTCAGAATTGCACCGTGCAATGTGGAGATATTACTGTTTGTGCATTTACAATATTCATTGATTTTTGCCATTGAAAAACGTCCAGAAATGTTTGAAGCTACTGACTGAATGAAAGGAGCTGGCATCTCACTCTCTTTGAATCTTCTTTATCATGCTAGGATTAACAGGAAAAAGCTAAAAATTTCAGAATTGCACCGTGCAATGTGGAGATATTACTGTTTGTGCATTTACAATATTCATTGATTTTTGCCATTGAAAAACATGTTTTTCATATACCAGAAATGTTTGAAGCTACTGACTGAATGAAAGGAGCTGGCATCTCACTCTCTTTGAATCTTCTTTATCATGCTAGGATTAACAGGAAAAAGCTAAAAATTTCAGAATTGCACCGTGCAATGTGGAGATATTACTGTTTGTGCATTTACAATATTCATTGATTTTTGCCATTGAAAAACGTCCAGAAATGTTTGAAGCTACTGACTGAATGAAAGGAGCTGGCATCTCACTCTCTTTGAATCTTCTTTATCATGCTAGGATTAACAGGAAAAAGCTAAAAATTTCAGAATTGCACCGTGCAATGTGGAGATATTACTGTTTGTGCATTTACAATATTCATTGATTTTTGCCATTGAAAAACATGTTTTTCATATACCAGAAATGTTTGAAGCTACTGACTGAATGAAAGGAGCTGGCATCAAACTCTCTTTGAATCTTCTTTATCATGCTAGGATTAACAGGAAAAAGCTAAAAATTTCAGAATTGCACCGTGCAATGTGGAGATATTACTGTTTGTGCATTTACAATATTCATTGATTTTTGCCATTGAAAAACATGTTTTTCATATACCAGAAATGTTTGAAGCTACTGACTGAATGAAAGGAGCTGGCATCTCACTCTCTTTGAATCTTCTTTATCATGCTAGGATTAACAGGAAAAAGCTAAAAATTTCAGAATTGCACCGTGCAATGTGGAGATATTACTGTTTGTGCATTTACAATATTCATTGATTTTTGCCATTGAAAAACGTCCAGAAATGTTTGAAGCTACTGACTGAATGAAAGGAGCTGGCATCTCACTCTCTTTGAATCTTCTTTATCATGCTAGGATTAACAGGAAAAAGCTAAAAATTTCAGAATTGCACCGTGCAATGTGGAGATATTACTGTTTGTGCATTTACAATATTCATTGATTTTTGCCATTGAAAAACATGTTTTTCATATACCAGAAATGTTTGAAGCTACTGACTGAATGAAAGGAGCTGGCATCTCACTCTCTTTGAATCTTCTTTATCATGCTAGGATTAACAGGAAAAAGCTAAAAATTTCAGAATTGCACCGTGCAATGTGGAGATATTACTGTTTGTGCATTTACAATATTCATTGATTTTTGCCATTGAAAAACGTCCAGAAATGTTTGAAGCTACTGACTGAATGAAAGGAGCTGGCATCTCACTCTCTTTGAATCTTCTTTATCATGCCAGGATTAACAGGAAAAAGCTAAAAATTTCAGAATTGCACCATGCAATGTGGAGATATTACTGTTTGTGCATTTACAATATTCATTGATTTTTGCCATTGAAAAACGTCCAGAAATGTTTGAAGCTACTGACTGAATGAAAGGAGCTGGCATCTCACTCTCTTTGAATCTTCTTTATCATGCTAGGATTAGCAGGAAAAAGCTAAAAATTTCAGAATTGCACCGTGCAATGTGGAGATATTACTGTTTGTGCATTTACAATATTCATTGATTTTTGCCATTGAAAAACATGTTTTTCATATACCAGAAATGTTTGAAGCTACTGACTGAATGAAAGGAGCTGGCATCTCACTCTCTTTGAATCTTCTTTATCATGCTAGGATTAACAGGAAAAAGCTAAAAATTTCAGAATTGCACCGTGCAATGTGGAGATATTACTGTTTGTGCATTTACAATATTCATTGATTTTTGCCATTGAAAAACATGTTTTTCATATACCAGAAATGTTTGAAGCTACTGACTGAATGAAAGGAGCTGGCATCTCACTCTCTTTGAATCTTCTTTATCATGCTAGGATTAACAGGAAAAAGCTAAAAATTTCAGAATTGCACCGTGCAATGTGGAGATATTACTGTTTGTGCATTTACAATATTCATTGATTTTTGCCATTGAAAAACATGTTTTTCATATACCAGAAATGTTTGAAGCTACTGACTGAATGAAAGGAGCTGGCATCTCACTCTCTTTGAATCTTCTTTATCATGCTAGGATTAACAGGAAAAAGCTAAAAATTTCAGAATTGCACCGTGCAATGTGGAGATATTACTGTTTGTGCATTTACAATATTCATTGATTTTTGCCATTGAAAAACATGTTTTTCATATACCAGAAATGTTTGAAGCTACTGACTGAATGAAAGGAGCTGGCATCTCACTCTCTTTGAATCTTCTTTATCATGCTAGGATTAACAGGAAAAAGCTAAAAATTTCAGAATTGCACCGTGCAATGTGGAGATATTACTGTTTGTGCATTTACAATATTCATTGATTTTTGCCATTGAAAAACGTCCAGAAATGTTTGAAGCTACTGACTGAATGAAAGGAGCTGGCATCTCACTCTCTTTGAATCTTCTTTATCATGCTAGGATTAGCAGGAAAAAGCTAAAAATTTCAGAATTGCACCGTGCAATGTGGAGATATTACTGTTTGTGCATTTACAATATTCATTGATTTTTGCCATTGAAAAACATGTTTTTCATATACCAGAAATGTTTGAAGCTACTGACTGAATGAAAGGAGCTGGCATCTCACTCTCTTTGAATCTTCTTTATCATGCTAGGATTAACAGGAAAAAGCTAAAAATTTCAGAATTGCACCGTGCAATGTGGAGATATTACTGTTTGTGCATTTACAATATTCATTGATTTTTGCCATTGAAAAACGTCCAGAAATGTTTGAAGCTACTGACTGAATGAAAGGAGCTGGCATCTCACTCTCTTTGAATCTTCTTTATCATGCTAGGATTAACAGGAAAAAGCTAAAAATTTCAGAATTGCACCGTGCAATGTGGAGATATTACTGTTTGTGCATTTACAATATTCATTGATTTTTGCCATTGAAAAACATGTTTTTCATATACCAGAAATGTTTGAAGCTACTGACTGAATGAAAGGAGCTGGCATCTCACTCTCTTTGAATCTTCTTTATCATGCTAGGATTAACAGGAAAAAGCTAAAAATTTCAGAATTGCACCGTGCAATGTGGAGATATTACTGTTTGTGCATTTACAATATTCATTGATTTTTGCCATTGAAAAACATGTTTTTCATATACCAGAAATGTTTGAAGCTACTGACTGAATGAAAGGAGCTGGCATCTCACTCTCTTTGAATCTTCTTTATCATGCTAGGATTAGCAGGAAAAAGCAAAAAATTTCAGAATTGCACCGTGCAATGTGGAGATATTACTGTTTGTGCATTTACAATATTCATTGATTTTTGCCATTGAAAAACGTCCAGAAATGTTTGAAGCTACTGACTGAATGAAAGGAGCTGGCATCTCACTCTCTTTGAATCTTCTTTATCATGCTAGGATTAACAGGAAAAAGCTAAAAATTTCAGAATTGCACCGTGCAATGTGGAGATATTACTGTTTGTGCATTTACAATATTCATTGATTTTTGCCATTGAAAAACATGTTTTTCATATACCAGAAATGTTTGAAGCTACTGACTGAATGAAAGGAGCTGGCATCTCACTCTCTTTGAATCTTCTTTATCATGCTAGGATTAACAGGAAAAAGCTAAAAATTTCAGAATTGCACCGTGCAATGTGGAGATATTACTGTTTGTGCATTTACAATATTCATTGATTTTTGCCATTGAAAAACGTCCAGAAATGTTTGAAGCTACTGACTGAATGAAAGGAGCTGGCATCTCACTCTCTTTGAATCTTCTTTATCATGCTAGGATTAACAGGAAAAAGCTAAAAATTTCAGAATTGCACCGTGCAATGTGGAGATATTACTGTTTGTGCATTTACAATATTCATTGATTTTTGCCATTGAAAAACATGTTTTTCATATACCAGAAATGTTTGAAGCTACTGACTGAATGAAAGGAGCTGGCATCAAACTCTCTTTGAATCTTCTTTATCATGCTAGGATTAACAGGAAAAAGCTAAAAATTTCAGAATTGCACCGTGCAATGTGGAGATATTACTGTTTGTGCATTTACAATATTCATTGATTTTTGCCATTGAAAAACATGTTTTTCATATACCAGAAATGTTTGAAGCTACTGACTGAATGAAAGGAGCTGGCATCTCACTCTCTTTGAATCTTCTTTATCATGCTAGGATTAACAGGAAAAAGCTAAAAATTTCAGAATTGCACCGTGCAATGTGGAGATATTACTGTTTGTGCATTTACAATATTCATTGATTTTTGCCATTGAAAAACGTCCAGAAATGTTTGAAGCTACTGACTGAATGAAAGGAGCTGGCATCTCACTCTCTTTGAATCTTCTTTATCATGCTAGGATTAACAGGAAAAAGCTAAAAATTTCAGAATTGCACCGTGCAATGTGGAGATATTACTGTTTGTGCATTTACAATATTCATTGATTTTTGCCATTGAAAAACATGTTTTTCATATACCAGAAATGTTTGAAGCTACTGACTGAATGAAAGGAGCTGGCATCTCACTCTCTTTGAATCTTCTTTATCATGCTAGGATTAACAGGAAAAAGCTAAAAATTTCAGAATTGCACCGTGCAATGTGGAGATATTACTGTTTGTGCATTTACAATATTCATTGATTTTTGCCATTGAAAAACGTCCAGAAATGTTTGAAGCTACTGACTGAATGAAAGGAGCTGGCATCTCACTCTCTTTGAATCTTCTTTATCATGCCAGGATTAACAGGAAAAAGCTAAAAATTTCAGAATTGCACCATGCAATGTGGAGATATTACTGTTTGTGCATTTACAATATTCATTGATTTTTGCCATTGAAAAACGTCCAGAAATGTTTGAAGCTACTGACTGAATGAAAGGAGCTGGCATCTCACTCTCTTTGAATCTTCTTTATCATGCTAGGATTAGCAGGAAAAAGCTAAAAATTTCAGAATTGCACCGTGCAATGTGGAGATATTACTGTTTGTGCATTTACAATATTCATTGATTTTTGCCATTGAAAAACATGTTTTTCATATACCAGAAATGTTTGAAGCTACTGACTGAATGAAAGGAGCTGGCATCTCACTCTCTTTGAATCTTCTTTATCATGCTAGGATTAACAGGAAAAAGCTAAAAATTTCAGAATTGCACCGTGCAATGTGGAGATATTACTGTTTGTGCATTTACAATATTCATTGATTTTTGCCATTGAAAAACATGTTTTTCATATACCAGAAATGTTTGAAGCTACTGACTGAATGAAAGGAGCTGGCATCTCACTCTCTTTGAATCTTCTTTATCATGCTAGGATTAACAGGAAAAAGCTAAAAATTTCAGAATTGCACCGTGCAATGTGGAGATATTACTGTTTGTGCATTTACAATATTCATTGATTTTTGCCATTGAAAAACATGTTTTTCATATACCAGAAATGTTTGAAGCTACTGACTGAATGAAAGGAGCTGGCATCTCACTCTCTTTGAATCTTCTTTATCATGCTAGGATTAACAGGAAAAAGCTAAAAATTTCAGAATTGCACCGTGCAATGTGGAGATATTACTGTTTGTGCATTTACAATATTCATTGATTTTTGCCATTGAAAAACATGTTTTTCATATACCAGAAATGTTTGAAGCTACTGACTGAATGAAAGGAGCTGGCATCTCACTCTCTTTGAATCTTCTTTATCATGCTAGGATTAACAGGAAAAAGCTAAAAATTTCAGAATTGCACCGTGCAATGTGGAGATATTACTGTTTGTGCATTTACAATATTCATTGATTTTTGCCATTGAAAAACGTCCAGAAATGTTTGAAGCTACTGACTGAATGAAAGGAGCTGGCATCTCACTCTCTTTGAATCTTCTTTCTCATGCTAGGATTAGCAGGAAAAAGCTAAAAATTTCAGAATTGCACCGTGCAATGTGGAGATATTACTGTTTGTGCATTTACAATATTCATTGATTTTTGCCATTGAAAAACGTCCAGAAATGTTTGAAGCTACTGACTGAATGAAAGGAGCTGGCATCTCACTCTCTTTGAATCTTCTTTATCATGCTAGGATTAACAGGAAAAAGCTAAAAATTTCAGAATTGCAGCGTGCAATGTGGAGATATTACTGTTTGTGCATTTACAATATTCATTGATTTTTGCCATTGAAAAACATGTTTTTCATATACCAGAAATGTTTGAAGCTACTGACTGAATGAAAGGAGCTGGCATCTCACTCTCTTTGAATCTTCTTTATCATGCTAGGATTAACAGGAAAAAGCTAAAAATTTCAGAATTGCACCGTGCAATGTGGAGATATTACTGTTTGTGCATTTACAATATTCATTGATTTTTGCCATTGAAAAACATGTTTTTCATATACCAGAAATGTTTGAAGCTACTGACTGAATGAAAGGAGCTGGCATCTCACTCTCTTTGAATCTTCTTTATCATGCTAGGATTAACAGGAAAAAGCTAAAAATTTCAGAATTGCACCGTGCAATGTGGAGATATTACTGTTTGTGCATTTACAATATTCATTGATTTTTGCCATTGAAAAACGTCCAGAAATGTTTGAAGCTACTGACTGAATGAAAGGAGCTGGCATCTCACTCTCTTTGAATCTTCTTTATCATGCTAGGATTAACAGGAAAAAGCTAAAAATTTCAGAATTGCACCGTGCAATGTGGAGATATTACTGTTTGTGCATTTACAATATTCATTGATTTTTGCCATTGAAAAACATGTTTTTCATATACCAGAAATGTTTGAAGCTACTGACTGAATGAAAGGAGCTGGCATCTCACTCTCTTTGAATCTTCTTTATCATGCTAGGATTAACAGGAAAAAGCTAAAAATTTCAGAATTGCACCGTGCAATGTGGAGATATTACTGTTTGTGCATTTACAATATTCATTGATTTTTGCCATTGAAAAACATGTTTTTCATATACCAGAAATGTTTGAAGCTACTGACTGAATGAAAGGAGCTGGCATCTCACTCTCTTTGAATCTTCTTTATCATGCTAGGATTAACAGGAAAAAGCTAAAAATTTCAGAATTGCACCGTGCAATGTGGAGATATTACTGTTTGTGCATTTACAATATTCATTGATTTTTGCCATTGAAAAACGTCCAGAAATGTTTGAAGCTACTGACTGAATGAAAGGAGCTGGCATCTCACTCTCTTTGAATATTCTTTATCATGCTAGGATTAACAGGAAAAAGCTAAAAATTTCAGAATTGCACCGTGCAATGTGGAGATATTACTGTTTGTGCATTTACAATATTCATTGATTTTTGCCATTGAAAAACGTCCAGAAATGTTTGAAGCTACTGACTGAATGAAAGGAGCTGGCATCTCACTCTCTTTGAATCTTCTTTATCATGCTAGGATTAACAGGAAAAAGCTAAAAATTTCAGAATTGCACCGTGCAATGTGGAGATATTACTGTTTGTGCATTTACAATATTCATTGATTTTTGCCATTGAAAAACATGTTTTTCATATACCAGAAATGTTTGAAGCTACTGACTGAATGAAAGGAGCTGGCATCTCACTCTCTTTGAATCTTCTTTATCATGCTAGGATTAACAGGAAAAAGCTAAAAATTTCAGAATTGCACCGTGCAATGTGGAGATATTACTGTTTGTGCATTTACAATATTCATTGATTTTTGCCATTGAAAAACGTCCAGAAATGTTTGAAGCTACTGACTGAATGAAAGGAGCTGGCATCTCACTCTCTTTGAATCTTCTTTATCATGCTAGGATTAACAGGAAAAAGCTAAAAATTTCAGAATTGCACCGTGCAATGTGGAGATATTACTGTTTGTGCATTTACAATATTCATTGATTTTTGCCATTGAAAAACATGTTTTTCATATACCAGAAATGTTTGAAGCTACTGACTGAATGAAAGGAGCTGGCATCTCACTCTCTTTGAATCTTCTTTATCATGCTAGGATTAGCAGGAAAAAGCTAAAAATTTCAGAATTGCACCGTGCAATGTGGAGATATTACTGTTTGTGCATTTACAATATTCATTGATTTTTGCCATTGAAAAACATGTTTTTCATATACCAGAAATGTTTGAAGCTACTGACTGAATGAAAGGAGCTGGCATCTCACTCTCTTTGAATCTTCTTTATCATGCTAGGATTAACAGGAAAAAGCTAAAAATTTCAGAATTGCACCGTGCAATGTGGAGATATTACTGTTTGTGCATTTACAATATTCATTGATTTTTGCCATTGAAAAACATGTTTTTCATATACCAGAAATGTTTGAAGCTACTGACTGAATGAAAGGAGCTGGCATCTCACTCTCTTTGAATCTTCTTTATCATGCTAGGATTAACAGGAAAAAGCTAAAAATTTCAGAATTGCACCGTGCAATGTGGAGATATTACTGTTTGTGCATTTACAATATTCATTGATTTTTGCCATTGAAAAACATGTTTTTCATATACCAGAAATGTTTGAAGCTACTGACTGAATGAAAGGAGCTGGCATCTCACTCTCTTTGAATCTTCTTTATCATGCTAGGATTAACAGGAAAAAGCTAAAAATTTCAGAATTGCACCGTGCAATGTGGAGATATTACTGTTTGTGCATTTACAATATTCATTGATTTTTGCCATTGAAAAACGTCCAGAAATGTTTGAAGCTACTGACTGAATGAAAGGAGCTGGCATCTCACTCTCTTTGAATCTTCTTTATCATGCTAGGATTAACAGGAAAAAGCTAAAAATTTCAGAATTGCACCGTGCAATGTGGAGATATTACTGTTTGTGCATTTACAATATTCATTGATTTTTGCCATTGAAAAACATGTTTTTCATATACCAGAAATGTTTGAAGCTACTGACTGAATGAAAGGAGCTGGCATCTCACTCTCTTTGAATCTTCTTTATCATGCTAGGATTAACAGGAAAAAGCTAAAAATTTCAGAATTGCACCGTGCAATGTGGAGATATTACTGTTTGTGCATTTACAATATTCATTGATTTTTGCCATTGAAAAACATGTTTTTCATATACCAGAAATGTTTGAAGCTACTGACTGAATGAAAGGAGCTGGCATCTCACTCTCTTTGAATCTTCTTTATCATGCTAGGATTAACAGGAAAAAGCTAAAAATTTCAGAATTGCACCGTGCAATGTGGAGATATTACTGTTTGTGCATTTACAATATTCATTGATTTTTGCCATTGAAAAACATGTTTTTCATATACCAGAAATGTTTGAAGCTACTGACTGAATGAAAGGAGCTGGCATCTCACTCTCTTTGAATCTTCTTTATCATGCTAGGATTAACAGGAAAAAGCTAAAAATTTCAGAATTGCACCGTGCAATGTGGAGATATTACTGTTTGTGCATTTACAATATTCATTGATTTTTGCCATTGAAAAACATGTTTTATTTTACCCAGAAATGTTTGAAGCTACTGACTGAATGAAAGGAGCTGGCATCTCACTCTCTTTGAATCTTCTTTATCATGCTAGGATTAACAGGAAAAAGCTAAAAATTTCAGAATTGCACCGTGCAATGTGGAGATATTACTGTTTGTGCATTTACAATATTCATTGATTTTTGCCATTGAAAAACATGTTTTTCATATACCAGAAATGTTTGAAGCTACTGACTGAATGAAAGGAGCTGGCATCTCACTCTCTTTGAATCTTCTTTATCATGCTAGGATTAACAGGAAAAAGCTAAAAATTTCAGAATTGCACCGTGCAATGTGGAGATATTACTGTTTGTGCATTTACAATATTCATTGATTTTTGCCATTGAAAAACGTTTTTTCATATAACCAGAAATGTTTGAAGCTACTGACTGAATGAAAGGAGCTGGCATCTCACTCTCTTTGAATCTTCTTTATCATGCTAGGATTAACAGGAAAAAGCTAAAAATTTCAGAATTGCACCGTGCAATGTGGAGATATTACTGTTTGTGCATTTACAATATTCATTGATTTTTGCCATTGAAAAACATGTTTTTCATATACCAGAAATGTTTGAAGCTACTGACTGAATGAAAGGAGCTGGCATCTCACTCTCTTTGAATCTTCTTTATCATGCTAGGATTAGCAGGAAAAAGCTAAAAATTTCAGAATTGCACCGTGCAATGTGGAGATATTACTGTTTGTGCATTTACAATATTCATTGATTTTTGCCATTGAAAAACGTCCAGAAATGTTTGAAGCTACTGACTGAATGAAAGGAGCTGGCATCTCACTCTCTTTGAATCTTCTTTATCATGCTAGGATTAACAGGAAAAAGCTAAAAATTTCAGAATTGCACCGTGCAATGTGGAGATATTACTGTTTGTGCATTTACAATATTCATTGATTTTTGCCATTGAAAAACATGTTTTTCATATACCAGAAATGTTTGAAGCTACTGACTGAATGAAAGGAGCTGGCATCTCACTCTCTTTGAATCTTCTTTATCATGCTAGGATTAGCAGGAAAAAGCTAAAAATTTCAGAATTGCACCGTGCAATGTGGAGATATTACTGTTTGTGCATTTACAATATTCATTGATTTTTGCCATTGAAAAACATGTTTTTCATATACCAGAAATGTTTGAAGCTACTGACTGAATGAAAGGAGCTGGCATCTCACTCTCTTTGAATCTTCTTTATCATGCTAGGATTAACAGGAAAAAGCTAAAAATTTCAGAATTGCACCGTGCAATGTGGAGATATTACTGTTTGTGCATTTACAATATTCATTGATTTTTGCCATTGAAAAACATGTTTTTCATATACCAGAAATGTTTGAAGCTACTGACTGAATGAAAGGAGCTGGCATCTCACTCTCTTTGAATCTTCTTTATCATGCTAGGATTAACAGGAAAAAGCTAAAAATTTCAGAATTGCACCGTGCAATGTGGAGATATTACTGTTTGTGCATTTACAATATTCATTGATTTTTGCCATTGAAAAACGTTTATATACCAGAAATGTTTGAAGCTACTGACTGAATGAAAGGAGCTGGCATCTCACTCTCTTTGAATCTTCTTTATCATGCTAGGATTAACAGGAAAAAGCTAAAAATTTCAGAATTGCACCGTGCAATGTGGAGATATTACTGTTTGTGCATTTACAATATTCATTGATTTTTGCCATTGAAAAACATGTTTTTCATATACCAGAAATGTTTGAAGCTACTGACTGAATGAAAGGAGCTGGCATCTCACTCTCTTTGAATCTTCTTTATCATGCTAGGATTAACAGGAAAAAGCTAAAAATTTCAGAATTGCACCGTGCAATGTGGAGATATTACTGTTTGTGCATTTACAATATTCATTGATTTTTGCCATTGAAAAACATGTTTTTCATATACCAGAAATGTTTGAAGCTACTGACTGAATGAAAGGAGCTGGCATCTCACTCTCTTTGAATCTTCTTTATCATGCTAGGATTAACAGGAAAAAGCTAAAAATTTCAGAATTGCACCGTGCAATGTGGAGATATTACTGTTTGTGCATTTACAATATTCATTGATTTTTGCCATTGAAAAACATGTTTTTCATATACCAGAAATGTTTGAAGCTACTGACTGAATGAAAGGAGCTGGCATCTCACTCTCTTTGAATCTTCTTTATCATGCTAGGATTAGCAGGAAAAAGCAAAAAATTTCAGAATTGCACCGTGCAATGTGGAGATATTACTGTTTGTGCATTTACAATATTCATTGATTTTTGCCATTGAAAAACGTCCAGAAATGTTTGAAGCTACTGACTGAATGAAAGGAGCTGGCATCTCACTCTCTTTGAATCTTCTTTATCATGCTAGGATTAACAGGAAAAAGCTAAAAATTTCAGAATTGCACCGTGCAATGTGGAGATATTACTGTTTGTGCATTTACAATATTCATTGATTTTTGCCATTGAAAAACATGTTTTTCATATACCAGAAATGTTTGAAGCTACTGACTGAATGAAAGGAGCTGGCATCTCACTCTCTTTGAATCTTCTTTATCATGCTAGGATTAACAGGAAAAAGCTAAAAATTTCAGAATTGCACCGTGCAATGTGGAGATATTACTGTTTGTGCATTTACAATATTCATTGATTTTTGCCATTGAAAAACGTCCAGAAATGTTTGAAGCTACTGACTGAATGAAAGGAGCTGGCATCTCACTCTCTTTGAATCTTCTTTATCATGCTAGGATTAACAGGAAAAAGCTAAAAATTTCAGAATTGCACCGTGCAATGTGGAGATATTACTGTTTGTGCATTTACAATATTCATTGATTTTTGCCATTGAAAAACATGTTTTTCATATACCAGAAATGTTTGAAGCTACTGACTGAATGAAAGGAGCTGGCATCAAACTCTCTTTGAATCTTCTTTATCATGCTAGGATTAACAGGAAAAAGCTAAAAATTTCAGAATTGCACCGTGCAATGTGGAGATATTACTGTTTGTGCATTTACAATATTCATTGATTTTTGCCATTGAAAAACATGTTTTTCATATACCAGAAATGTTTGAAGCTACTGACTGAATGAAAGGAGCTGGCATCTCACTCTCTTTGAATCTTCTTTATCATGCTAGGATTAACAGGAAAAAGCTAAAAATTTCAGAATTGCACCGTGCAATGTGGAGATATTACTGTTTGTGCATTTACAATATTCATTGATTTTTGCCATTGAAAAACGTCCAGAAATGTTTGAAGCTACTGACTGAATGAAAGGAGCTGGCATCTCACTCTCTTTGAATCTTCTTTATCATGCTAGGATTAACAGGAAAAAGCTAAAAATTTCAGAATTGCACCGTGCAATGTGGAGATATTACTGTTTGTGCATTTACAATATTCATTGATTTTTGCCATTGAAAAACATGTTTTTCATATACCAGAAATGTTTGAAGCTACTGACTGAATGAAAGGAGCTGGCATCTCACTCTCTTTGAATCTTCTTTATCATGCTAGGATTAACAGGAAAAAGCTAAAAATTTCAGAATTGCACCGTGCAATGTGGAGATATTACTGTTTGTGCATTTACAATATTCATTGATTTTTGCCATTGAAAAACATGTTTTTCATATACCAGAAATGTTTGAAGCTACTGACTGAATGAAAGGAGCTGGCATCTCACTCTCTTTGAATCTTCTTTATCATGCTAGGATTAGCAGGAAAAAGCTAAAAATTTCAGAATTGCACCGTGCAATGTGGAGATATTACTGTTTGTGCATTTACAATATTCATTGATTTTTGCCATTGAAAAACGTCCAGAAATGTTTGAAGCTACTGACTGAATGAAAGGAGCTGGCATCTCACTCTCTTTGAATCTTCTTTATCATGCTAGGATTAACAGGAAAAAGCTAAAAATTTCAGAATTGCACCGTGCAATGTGGAGATATTACTGTTTGTGCATTTACAATATTCATTGATTTTTGCCATTGAAAAACATGTTTTTCATATACCAGAAATGTTTGAAGCTACTGACTGAATGAAAGGAGCTGGCATCTCACTCTCTTTGAATCTTCTTTATCATGCTAGGATTAACAGGAAAAAGCTAAAAATTTCAGAATTGCACCGTGCAATGTGGAGATATTACTGTTTGTGCATTTACAATATTCATTGATTTTTGCCATTGAAAAACGTCCAGAAATGTTTGAAGCTACTGACTGAATGAAAGGAGCTGGCATCTCACTCTCTTTGAATCTTCTTTATCATGCTAGGATTAACAGGAAAAAGCTAAAAATTTCAGAATTGCACCGTGCAATGTGGAGATATTACTGTTTGTGCATTTACAATATTCATTGATTTTTGCCATTGAAAAACATGTTTTTCATATACCAGAAATGTTTGAAGCTACTGACTGAATGAAAGGAGCTGGCATCTCACTCTCTTTGAATCTTCTTTATCATGCTAGGATTAACAGGAAAAAGCTAAAAATTTCAGAATTGCACCGTGCAATGTGGAGATATTACTGTTTGTGCATTTACAATATTCATTGATTTTTGCCATTGAAAAACATGTTTTTCATATACCAGAAATGTTTGAAGCTACTGACTGAATGAAAGGAGCTGGCATCTCACTCTCTTTGAATCTTCTTTATCATGCTAGGATTAACAGGAAAAAGCTAAAAATTTCAGAATTGCACCGTGCAATGTGGAGATATTACTGTTTGTGCATTTACAATATTCATTGATTTTTGCCATTGAAAAACGTCCAGAAATGTTTGAAGCTACTGACTGAATGAAAGGAGCTGGCATCTCACTCTCTTTGAATCTTCTTTATCATGCTAGGATTAACAGGAAAAAGCTAAAAATTTCAGAATTGCACCGTGCAATGTGGAGATATTACTGTTTGTGCATTTACAATATTCATTGATTTTTGCCATTGAAAAACATGTTTTTCATATACCAGAAATGTTTGAAGCTACTGACTGAATGAAAGGAGCTGGCATCTCACTCTCTTTGAATCTTCTTTATCATGCTAGGATTAACAGGAAAAAGCTAAAAATTTCAGAATTGCACCGTGCAATGTGGAGATATTACTGTTTGTGCATTTACAATATTCATTGATTTTTGCCATTGAAAAACGTCTAACCAGAAATGTTTGAAGCTACTGACTGAATGAAAGGAGCTGGCATCTCACTCTCTTTGAATCTTCTTTATCATGCCAGGATTAACAGGAAAAAGCTAAAAATTTCAGAATTGCACCATGCAATGTGGAGATATTACTGTTTGTGCATTTACAATATTCATTGATTTTTGCCATTGAAAAACATGTTTTTCCTTTAAACAGAAATGTTTGAAGCTACTGACTGAATGAAAGGAGCTGGCATCTCACTCTCTTTGAATCTTCTTTATCATGCTAGGATTAGCAGGAAAAAGCTAAAAATTTCAGAATTGCACCGTGCAATGTGGAGATATTACTGTTTGTGCATTTACAATATTCATTGATTTTTGCCATTGAAAAACATGTTTTTCATATACCAGAAATGTTTGAAGCTACTGACTGAATGAAAGGAGCTGGCATCTCACTCTCTTTGAATCTTCTTTATCATGCTAGGATTAACAGGAAAAAGCTAAAAATTTCAGAATTGCACCGTGCAATGTGGAGATATTACTGTTTGTGCATTTACAATATTCATTGATTTTTGCCATTGAAAAACATGTTTTTCATATACCAGAAATGTTTGAAGCTACTGACTGAATG
>NW_027366141.1:0-80151 GCF_046119375.1 Phyllobates terribilis
TAACAGGAAAAAGCTAAAAATTTCAGAATTGCACCGTGCAATGTGGAGATATTACTGTTTGTGCATTTACAATATTCATTGATTTTTGCCATTGAAAAACATGTTTTTCATATACCAGAAATGTTTGAAGCTACTGACTGAATGAAAGGAGCTGGCATCTCACTCTCTTTGAATCTTCTTTATCATGCTAGGATTAGCAGGAAAAAGCAAAAAATTTCAGAATTGCACCTTGCAATGTGGAGTTATTACTGTTTGTGCATTTACAATATTCATTGATTTTTGCCATTGAAAAACGTCCAGAAATGTTTGAAGCTACTGACTGAATGAAAGGAGCTGGCATCTCACTCTCTTTGAATCTTCTTTATCATGCTAGGATTAGCAGGAAAAAGCAAAAAATTTCAGAATTGCACCTTGCAATGTGGAGATATTACTGTTTGTGCATTTACAATATTCATTGATTTTTGCCATTGAAAAACATGTTTTTCATATACCAGAAATGTTTGAAGCTACTGACTGAATGAAAGGAGCTGGCATCTCACTCTCTTTGAATCTTCTTTATCATGCTAGGATTAGCAGGAAAAAGCAAAAAATTTCAGAATTGCACCTTGCAATGTGGAGATATTACTGTTTGTGCATTTACAATATTCATTGATTTTTGCCATTGAAAAACATGTTTTTCATATACCAGAAATGTTTGAAGCTACTGACTGAATGAAAGGAGCTGGCATCTCACTCTCTTTGAATCTTCTTTATCATGCTAGGATTAACAGGAAAAAGCAAAAAATTTCAGAATTGCACCTTGCAATGTGGAGATATTACTGTTTGTGCATTTACAATATTCATTGATTTTTGCCATTGAAAAACATGTTTTTCATATACCAGAAATGTTTGAAGCTACTGACTGAATGAAAGGAGCTGGCATCTCACTCTCTTTGAATCTTCTTTATCATGCTAGGATTAACAGGAAAAAGCAAAAAATTTCAGAATTGCACCTTGCAATGTGGAGATATTACTGTTTGTGCATTTACAATATTCATTGATTTTTGCCATTGAAAAACGTCCAGAAATGTTTGAAGCTACTGACTGAATGAAAGGAGCTGGCATCTCACTCTCTTTGAATCTTCTTTATCATGCTAGGATTAACAGGAAAAAGCTAAAAATTTCAGAATTGCACCGTGCAATGTGGAGATATTACTGTTTGTGCATTTACAATATTCATTGATTTTTGCCATTGAAAAACATGTTTTTCATATACCAGAAATGTTTGAAGCTACTGACTGAATGAAAGGAGCTGGCATCTCACTCTCTTTGAATCTTCTTTATCATGCTAGGATTAGCAGGAAAAAGCAAAAAATTTCAGAATTGCACCTTGCAATGTGGAGATATTACTGTTTGTGCATTTACAATATTCATTGATTTTTGCCATTGAAAAACATGTTTTTCATATACCAGAAATGTTTGAAGCTACTGACTAAATGAAAGGAGCTGGCATCTCACTCTCTTTGAATCTTCTTTATCATGCTAGGATTAACAGGAAAAAGCAAAAAATTTCAGAATTGCACCTTGCAATGTGGAGATATTACTGTTTGTGCATTTACAATATTCATTGATTTTTGCCATTGAAAAACATGTTTTTCATATACCAGAAATGTTTGAAGCTACTGACTGAATGAAAGGAGCTGGCATCTCACTCTCTTTGAATCTTCTTTATCATGCTAGGATTAACAGGAAAAAGCTAAAAATTTCAGAATTGCACCGTGCAATGTGGAGATATTACTGTTTGTGCATTTACAATATTCATTGATTTTTGCCATTGAAAAACATGTTTTTCATATACCAGAAATGTTTGAAGCTACTGACTGAATGAAAGGAGCTGGCATCTCACTCTCTTTGAATCTTCTTTATCATGCTAGGATTAGCAGGAAAAAGCAAAAAATTTCAGAATTGCACCTTGCAATGTGGAGATATTACTGTTTGTGCATTTACAATATTCATTGATTTTTGCCATTGAAAAACATGTTTTTCATATACCAGAAATGTTTGAAGCTACTGACTGAATGAAAGGAGCTGGCATCTCACTCTCTTTGAATCTTCTTTATCATGCTAGGATTAGCAGGAAAAAGCAAAAAATTTCAGAATTGCACCTTGCAATGTGGAGATATTACTGTTTGTGCATTTACAATATTCATTGATTTTTGCCATTGAAAAACATGTTTTTCATATACCAGAAATGTTTGAAGCTACTGACTGAATGAAAGGAGCTGGCATCTCACTCTCTTTGAATCTTCTTTATCATGCTAGGATTAACAGGAAAAAGCTTAAAATTTCAGAATTGCACCGTGCAATGTGGAGATATTACTGTTTGTGCATTTACAATATTCATTGATTTTTGCCATTGAAAAACATGTTTTTCATATACCAGAAATGTTTGAAGCTACTGACTGAATGAAAGGAGCTGGCATCTCACTCTCTTTGAATCTTCTTTATCATGCTAGGATTAGCAGGAAAAAGCAAAAAATTTCAGAATTGCACCTTGCAATGTGGAGATATTACTGTTTGTGCATTTACAATATTCATTGATTTTTGCCATTGAAAAACATGTTTTTCATATACCAGAAATGTTTGAAGCTACTGACTGAATGAAAGGAGCTGTCATCTCACTCTCTTTGAATCTTCTTTATCATGCTAGGATTAACAGGAAAAAGCTAAAAATTTCAGAATTGCACCGTGCAATGTGGAGATATTACTGTTTGTGCATTTACAATATTCATTGATTTTTGCCATTGAAAAACATGTTTTTCATATACCAGAAATGTTTGAAGCTACTGACTGAATGAAAGGAGCTGGCATCTCACTCTCTTTGAATCTTCTTTATCATGCTAGGATTAGCAGGAAAAAGCAAAAAATTTCAGAATTGCACCTTGCAATGTGGAGATATTACTGTTTGTGCATTTACAATATTCATTGATTTTTGCCATTGAAAAACATGTTTTTCATATACCAGAAATGTTTGAAGCTACTGACTGAATGAAAGGAGCTGGCATCTCACTCTCTTTGAATCTTCTTTATCATGCTAGGATTAGCAGGAAAAAGCAAAAAATTTCAGAATTGCACCTTGCAATGTGGAGATATTACTGTTTGTGCATTTACAATATTCATTGATTTTTGCCATTGAAAAACATGTTTTTCATATACCAGAAATGTTTGAAGCTACTGACTGAATGAAAGGAGCTGGCATTTCACTCTCTTTGAATCTTCTTTATCATGCTAGGATTAACAGGAAAAAGCTTAAAATTTCAGAATTGCACCGTGCAATGTGGAGATATTACTGTTTGTGCATTTACAATATTCATTGATTTTTGCCATTGAAAAACATGTTTTTCATATACCAGAAATGTTTGAAGCTACTGACTGAATGAAAGGAGCTGGCATCTCACTCTCTTTGAATCTTCTTTATCATGCTAGGATTAGCAGGAAAAAGCAAAAAATTTCAGAATTGCACCTTGCAATGTGGAGATATTACTGTTTGTGCATTTACAATATTCATTGATTTTTGCCATTGAAAAACATGTTTTTCATATACCAGAAATGTTTGAAGCTACTGACTGAATGAAAGGAGCTGTCATCTCACTCTCTTTGAATCTTCTTTATCATGCTAGGATTAACAGGAAAAAGCAAAAAATTTCAGAATTGCACCTTGCAATGTGGAGATATTACTGTTTGTGCATTTACAATATTCATTGATTTTTGCCATTGAAAAACATGTTTTTCATATACCAGAAATGTTTGAAGCTACTGACTGAATGAAAGGAGCTGGCATCTCACTCTCTTTGAATCTTCTTTATCATGCTAGGATTAACAGGAAAAAGCTAAAAATTTCAGAATTGCACCGTGCAATGTGGAGATATTACTGTTTGTGCATTTACAATATTCATTGATTTTTGCCATTGAAAAACATGTTTTTCATATACCAGAAATGTTTGAAGCTACTGACTGAATGAAAGGAGCTGGCATCTCACTCTCTTTGAATCTTCTTTATCATGCTAGGATTAGCAGGAAAAAGCAAAAAATTTCAGAATTGCACCGTGCAATGTGGAGATATTACTGTTTGTGCATTTACAATATTCATTGATTTTTGCCATTGAAAAACATGTTTTTCATATAACAGAAATGTTTGAAGCTACTGACTGAATGAAAGGAGCTGGCATCTCACTCTCTTTGAATCTTCTTTATCATGCTAGGATTAGCAGGAAAAAGCAAAAAATTTCAGAATTGCACCTTGCAATGTGGAGATATTACTGTTTGTGCATTTACAATATTCATTGATTTTTGCCATTGAAAAACGTCCAGAAATGTTTGAAGCTACTGACTGAATGAAAGGAGCTGGCATCTCACTCTCTTTGAATCTTCTTTATCATGCTAGGATTAACAGGAAAAAGCTAAAAATTTCAGAATTGCACCGTGCAATGTGGAGATATTACTGTTTGTGCATTTACAATATTCATTGATTTTTGCCATTGAAAAACATGTTTTTCATATACCAGAAATGTTTGAAGCTACTGACTGAATGAAAGGAGCTGGCATCTCACTCTCTTTGTATCTTCTTTATCATGCTAGGATTAGCAGGAAAAAGCAAAAAATTTCAGAATTGCACCTTGCAATGTGGAGATATTACTGTTTGTGCATTTACAATATTCATTGATTTTTGCCATTGAAAAACATGTTTTTCATATACCAGAAATGTTTGAAGCTACTGACTGAATGAAAGGAGCTGGCATCTCACTCTCTTTGAATCTTCTTTATCATGCTAGGTTTAACAGGAAAAAGCAAAAAATTTCAGAATTGCACCTTGCAATGTGGAGATATTACTGTTTGTGCATTTACAATATTCATTGATTTTTGCCATTGAAAAACATGTTTTTCATATACCAGAAATGTTTGAAGCTACTGACTGAATGAAAGGAGCTGGCATCTCACTCTCTTTGAATCTTCTTTATCATGCTAGGATTAACAGGAAAAAGCAAAAAATTTCAGAATTGCACCTTGCAATGTGGAGATATTACTGTTTGTGCATTTACAATATTCATTGATTTTTGCCATTGAAAAACATGTTTTTCATATACCAGAAATGTTTGAAGCTACTGACTGAATGAAAGGAGCTGGCATCTCACTCTCTTTGAATCTTTATCATGCTAGGATTAACAGGAAAAAGCTAAAAATTTCAGAATTGCACCGTGCAATGTGGAGATATTACTGTTTGTGCATTTACAATATTCATTGATTTTTGCCATTGAAAAACATGTTTTTCATATACCAGAAATGTTTGAAGCTACTGACTGAATGAAAGGAGCTGGCATCTCACTCTCTTTGAATCTTCTTTATCATGCTAGGATTAGCAGGAAAAAGCAAAAAATTTCAGAATTGCACCTTGCAATGTGGAGATATTACTATTTGTGCATTTACAATATTCATTGATTTTTGCCATTGAAAAACATGTTTTTCATATACCAGAAATGTTTGAAGCTACTGACTGAATGAAAGGAGCTGGCATCTCACTCTCTTTGAATCTTCTTTATCATGCTAGGATTAACAGGAAAAAGCTAAAAATTTCAGAATTGCACCGTGCAATGTGGAGATATTACTGTTTGTGCATTTACAATATTCATTGATTTTTGCCATTGAAAAACATGTTTTTCATATACCAGAAATGTTTGAAGCTACTGACTGAATGAAAGGAGCTGGCATCTCACTCTCTTTGAATCTTCTTTATCATGCTAGGATTAGCAGGAAAAAGCAAAAAATTTCAGAATTGCACCTTGCAATGTGGAGATATTACTGTTTGTGCATTTACAATATTCATTGATTTTTGCCATTGAAAAACATGTTTTTCATATACCAGAAATGTTTGAAGCTACTGACTGAATGAAAGGAGCTGGCATCTCACTCTCTTTGAATCTTCTTTATCATGCTAGGATTAACAGGAAAAAGCTAAAAATTTCAGAATTGCACCGTGCAATGTGGAGATATTACTGTTTGTGCATTTACAATATTCATTGATTTTTGCCATTGAAAAACATGTTTTTCATATACCAGAAATGTTTGAAGCTACTGACTGAATGAAAGGAGCTGGCATCTCACTCTCTTTGAATCTTCTTTATCATGCTAGGATTAGCAGGAAAAAGCAAAAAATTTCAGAATTGCACCTTGCAATGTGGAGATATTACTGTTTGTGCATTTACAATATTCATTGATTTTTGCCATTGAAAAACATGTTTTTCATATACCAGAAATGTTTGAAGCTACTGACTGAATGAAAGGAGCTGGCATCTCACTCTCTTTGAATCTTCTTTATCATGCTAGGATTAACAGGAAAAAGCTAAAAATTTCAGAATTGCACCTTGCAATGTGGAGATATTACTGTTTGTGCATTTACAATATTCATTGATTTTTGCCATTGAAAAACATGTTTTTCATATACCAGAAATGTTTGAAGCTACTGACTGAATGAAAGGAGCTGGCATCTCACTCTCTTTGAATCTTTATCATGCTAGGATTAACAGGAAAAAGCTAAAAATTTCAGAATTGCACCGTGCAAAGTGGAGATATTACTGTTTGTGCATTTACAATATTCATTGATTTTTGCCATTGAAAAACATGTTTTTCATATACCAGAAATGTTTGAAGCTACTGACTGAATGAAAGGAGCTGGCATCTCACTCTCTTTGAATCTTCTTTATCATGCTAGGATTAACAGGAAAAAGCTAAAAATTTCAGAATTGCACCGTGCAATGTGGAGATATTACTGTTTGTGCATTTACAATATTCATTGATTTTTGCCATTGAAAAACATGTTTTTCATATACCAGAAATGTTTGAAGCTACTGACTGAATGAAAGGAGCTGGCATCTCACTCTCTTTGAATCTTCTTTATCATGCTAGGATTAGCAGGAAAAAGCAAAAAATTTCAGAATTGCACCTTGCAATGTGGAGATATTACTGTTTGTGCATTTACAATATTCATTGATTTTTGCCATTGAAAAACATGTTTTTCATATACCAGAAATGTTTGAAGCTACTGACTGAATGAAAGGAGCTGGCATCTCACTCTCTTTGAATCTTCTTTATCATGCTAGGATTAACAGGAAAAAGCTAAAAATTTCAGAATTGCACCGTGCAATGTGGAGATATTACTGTTTGTGCATTTACAATATTCATTGATTTTTGCCATTGAAAAACATGTTTTTCATATACCAGAAATGTTTGAAGCTACTGACTGAATGAAAGGAGCTGGCATCTCACTCTCTTTGAATCTTCTTTATCATGCTAGGATTAGCAGGAAAAAGCAAAAAATTTCAGAATTGCACCTTGCAATGTGGAGATATTACTGTTTGTGCATTTACAATATTCATTGACTTTTGCCATTGAAAAACATGTTTTTCATATACCAGAAATGTTTGAAGCTACTGACTGAATGAAAGGAGCTGGCATCTCACTCTCTTTGAATCTTCTTTATCATGCTAGGATTAGCAGGAAAAAGCAAAAAATTTCAGAATTGCACCTTGCAATGTGGAGATATTACTGTTTGTGCATTTACAATATTCATTGATTTTTGCCATTGAAAAACGTCCAGAAATGTTTGAAGCTACTGACTGAATGAAAGGAGCTGGCATCTCACTCTCTTTGAATCTTCTTTATCATGCTAGGATTAACAGGAAAAAGCTAAAAATTTCAGAATTGCACCGTGCAATGTGGAGATATTACTGTTTGTGCATTTACAATATTCATTGATTTTTGCCTTTGAAAAACATGTTTTTCATATACCAGAAATGTTTGAAGCTACTGACTGAATGAAAGGAGCTGGCATCTCACTCTCTTTGAATCTTCTTTATCATGCTAGGATTAGCAGGAAAAAGCAAAAAATTTCAGAATTGCACCTTGCAATGTGGAGATATTACTGTTTGTGCATTTACAATATTCATTGATTTTTGCCATTGAAAAACATGTTTTTCATATACCAGAAATGTTTGAAGCTACTGACTGAATGAAAGGAGCTGGCATCTCACTCTCTTGAATCTTCTTTATCATGCTAGGATTAACAGGAAAAAGCAAAAAATTTCAGAATTGCACCTTGCAATGTGGAGATATTACTGTTTGTGCATTTACAATATTCATTGATTTTTGCCATTGAAAAACATGTTTTTCATATACCAGAAATGTTTGAAGCTACTGACTGAATGAAAGGAGCTGGCATCTCACTCTCTTTGAATCTTCTTTATCATGCTAGGATTAACAGGAAAAAGCTAAAAATTTCAGAATTGCACCGTGCAATGTGGAGATATTACTGTTTGTGCATTTACAATATTCATTGATTTTTGCCATTGAAAAACATGTTTTTCATATACCAGAAATGTTTGAAGCTACTGACTGAATGAAAGGAGCTGGCATCTCACTCTCTTTGAATCTTCTTTATCATGCTAGGATTAGCAGGAAAAAGCAAAAAATTTCAGAATTGCACCTTGCAATGTGGAGTTATTACTGTTTGTGCATTTACAATATTCATTGATTTTTGCCATTGAAAAACGTCCAGAAATGTTTGAAGCTACTGACTGAATGAAAGGAGCTGGCATCTCACTCTCTTTGAATCTTCTTTATCATGCTAGGATTAGCAGGAAAAAGCAAAAAATTTCAGAATTGCACCTTGCAATGTGGAGATATTACTGTTTGTGCATTTACAATATTCATTGATTTTTGCCATTGAAAAACATGTTTTTCATATACCAGAAATGTTTGAAGCTACTGACTGAATGAAAGGAGCTGGCATCTCACTCTCTTTGAATCTTCTTTATCATGCTAGGATTAGCAGGAAAAAGCAAAAAATTTCAGAATTGCACCTTGCAATGTGGAGATATTACTGTTTGTGCATTTACAATATTCATTGATTTTTGCCATTGAAAAACATGTTTTTCATATACCAGAAATGTTTGAAGCTACTGACTGAATGAAAGGAGCTGGCATCTCACTCTCTTTGAATCTTCTTTATCATGCTAGGATTAACAGGAAAAAGCAAAAAATTTCGGAATTGCACCTTGCAATGTGGAGATATTACTGTTTGTGCATTTACAATATTCATTGATTTTTGCCATTGAAAAACATGTTTTTCATATACCAGAAATGTTTGAAGCTACTGACTGAATGAAAGGAGCTGGCATCTCACTCTCTTTGAATCTTCTTTATCATGCTAGGATTAACAGGAAAAAGCAAAAAATTTCAGAATTGCACCTTGCAATGTGGAGATATTACTGTTTGTGCATTTACAATATTCATTGATTTTTGCCATTGAAAAACGTCCAGAAATGTTTGAAGCTACTGACTGAATGAAAGGAGCTGGCATCTCACTCTCTTTGAATATTCTTTATCATGCTAGGATTAACAGGAAAAAGCTAAAAATTTCAGAATTGCACCGTGCAATGTGGAGATATTACTGTTTGTGCATTTACAATATTCATTGATTTTTGCCATTGAAAAACATGTTTTTCATATACCAGAAATGTTTGAAGCTACTGACTGAATGAAAGGAGCTGGCATCTCACTCTCTTTGAATCTTCTTTATCATGCTAGGATTAGCAGGAAAAAGCAAAAAATTTCAGAATTGCACCTTGCAATGTGGAGATATTACTGTTTGTGCATTTACAATATTCATTGATTTTTGCCATTGAAAAACATGTTTTTCATATACCAGAAATGTTTGAAGCTACTGACTGAATGAAAGGAGCTGGCATCTCACTCTCTTTGAATCTTCTTTATCATGCTAGGATTAACAGGAAAAAGCAAAAAATTTCAGAATTGCACCTTGCAATGTGGAGATATTACTGTTTGTGCATTTACAATATTCATTGATTTTTGCCATTGAAAAACATGTTTTTCATATACCAGAAATGTTTGAAGCTACTGACTGAATGAAAGGAGCTGGCATCTCACTCTCTTTGAATCTTCTTTATCATGCTAGGATTAACAGGAAAAAGCTAAAAATTTCAGAATTGCACCGTGCAATGTGGAGATATTACTGTTTGTGCATTTACAATATTCATTGATTTTTGCCATTGAAAAACATGTTTTTCATATACCAGAAATGTTTGAAGCTACTGACTGAATGAAAGGAGCTGGCATCTCACTCTCTTTGAATCTTCTTTATCATGCTAGGATTAGCAGGAAAAAGCAAAAAATTTCAGAATTGCACCTTGCAATGTGGAGATATTACTGTTTGTGCATTTACAATATTCATTGATTTTTGCCATTGAAAAACATGTTTTTCATATACCAGAAATGTTTGAAGCTACTGACTGAATGAAAGGAGCTGGCATCTCACTCTCTTTGAATCTTCTTTATCATGCTAGGATTAACAGGAAAAAGCTAAAAATTTCAGAATTGCACCGTGCAATGTGGAGATATTACTGTTTGTGCATTTACAATATTCATTGATTTTTGCCATTGAAAAACATGTTTTTCATATACCAGAAATGTTTGAAGCTACTGACTGAATGAAAGGAGCTGGCATCTCACTCTCTTTGAATCTTCTTTATCATGCTAGGATTAACAGGAAAAAGCAAAAAATTTCAGAATTGCACCTTGCAATGTGGAGATATTACTGTTTGTGCATTTACAATATTCATTGATTTTTGCCATTGAAAAACGTCCAGAAATGTTTGAAGCTACTGACTGAATGAAAGGAGCTGGCATCTCACTCTCTTTGAATCTTCTTTATCATGCTAGGATTAACAGGAAAAAGCTAAAAATTTCAGAATTGCACCGTGCAATGTGGAGATATTACTGTTTGTGCATTTACAATATTCATTGATTTTTGCCATTGAAAAACATGTTTTTCATATACCAGAAATGTTTGAAGCTACTGACTGAATGAAAGGAGCTGGCATCTCACTCTCTTTGAATCTTCTTTATCATGCTAGGATTAGCAGGAAAAAGCAAAAAATTTCAGAATTGCACCTTGCAATGTGGAGATATTACTGTTTGTGCATTTACAATATTCATTGATTTTTGCCATTGAAAAACATGTTTTTCATATACCAGAAATGTTTGAAGCTACTGACTAAATGAAAGGAGCTGGCATCTCACTCTCTTTGAATCTTCTTTATCATGCTAGGATTAACAGGAAAAAGCAAAAAATTTCAGAATTGCACCTTGCAATGTGGAGATATTACTGTTTGTGCATTTACAATATTCATTGATTTTTGCCATTGAAAAACATGTTTTTCATATACCAGAAATGTTTGAAGCTACTGACTGAATGAAAGGAGCTGGCATCTCACTCTCTTTGAATCTTCTTTATCATGCTAGGATTAACAGGAAAAAGCTAAAAATTTCAGAATTGCACCGTGCAATGTGGAGATATTACTGTTTGTGCATTTACAATATTCATTGATTTTTGCCATTGAAAAACATGTTTTTCATATACCAGAAATGTTTGAAGCTACTGACTGAATGAAAGGAGCTGGCATCTCACTCTCTTTGAATCTTCTTTATCATGCTAGGATTAGCAGGAAAAAGCAAAAAATTTCAGAATTGCACCTTGCAATGTGGAGATATTACTGTTTGTGCATTTACAATATTCATTGATTTTTGCCATTGAAAAACATGTTTTTCATATACCAGAAATGTTTGAAGCTACTGACTGAATGAAAGGAGCTGGCATCTCACTCTCTTTGAATCTTCTTTATCATGCTAGGATTAGCAGGAAAAAGCAAAAAATTTCAGAATTGCACCTTGCAATGTGGAGATATTACTGTTTGTGCATTTACAATATTCATTGATTTTTGCCATTGAAAAACATGTTTTTCATATACCAGAAATGTTTGAAGCTACTGACTGAATGAAAGGAGCTGGCATCTCACTCTCTTTGAATCTTCTTTATCATGCTAGGATTAACAGGAAAAAGCTTAAAATTTCAGAATTGCACCGTGCAATGTGGAGATATTACTGTTTGTGCATTTACAATATTCATTGATTTTTGCCATTGAAAAACATGTTTTTCATATACCAGAAATGTTTGAAGCTACTGACTGAATGAAAGGAGCTGGCATCTCACTCTCTTTGAATCTTCTTTATCATGCTAGGATTAGCAGGAAAAAGCAAAAAATTTCAGAATTGCACCTTGCAATGTGGAGATATTACTGTTTGTGCATTTACAATATTCATTGATTTTTGCCATTGAAAAACATGTTTTTCATATACCAGAAATGTTTGAAGCTACTGACTGAATGAAAGGAGCTGTCATCTCACTCTCTTTGAATCTTCTTTATCATGCTAGGATTAACAGGAAAAAGCAAAAAATTTCAGAATTGCACCTTGCAATGTGGAGATATTACTGTTTGTGCATTTACAATATTCATTGATTTTTGCCATTGAAAAACATGTTTTTCATATACCAGAAATGTTTGAAGCTACTGACTGAATGAAAGGAGCTGGCATCTCACTCTCTTTGAATCTTCTTTATCATGCTAGGATTAACAGGAAAAAGCTAAAAATTTCAGAATTGCACCGTGCAATGTGGAGATATTACTGTTTGTGCATTTACAATATTCATTGATTTTTGCCATTGAAAAACATGTTTTTCATATACCAGAAATGTTTGAAGCTACTGACTGAATGAAAGGAGCTGGCATCTCACTCTCTTTGAATCTTCTTTATCATGCTAGGATTAGCAGGAAAAAGCAAAAAATTTCAGAATTGCACCGTGCAATGTGGAGATATTACTGTTTGTGCATTTACAATATTCATTGATTTTTGCCATTGAAAAACATGTTTTTCATATAACAGAAATGTTTGAAGCTACTGACTGAATGAAAGGAGCTGGCATCTCACTCTCTTTGAATCTTCTTTATCATGCTAGGATTAGCAGGAAAAAGCAAAAAATTTCAGAATTGCACCTTGCAATGTGGAGATATTACTGTTTGTGCATTTACAATATTCATTGATTTTTGCCATTGAAAAACGTCCAGAAATGTTTGAAGCTACTGACTGAATGAAAGGAGCTGGCATCTCACTCTCTTTGAATCTTCTTTATCATGCTAGGATTAACAGGAAAAAGCTAAAAATTTCAGAATTGCACCGTGCAATGTGGAGATATTACTGTTTGTGCATTTACAATATTCATTGATTTTTGCCATTGAAAAACATGTTTTTCATATACCAGAAATGTTTGAAGCTACTGACTGAATGAAAGGAGCTGGCATCTCACTCTCTTTGTATCTTCTTTATCATGCTAGGATTAGCAGGAAAAAGCAAAAAATTTCAGAATTGCACCTTGCAATGTGGAGATATTACTGTTTGTGCATTTACAATATTCATTGATTTTTGCCATTGAAAAACATGTTTTTCATATACCAGAAATGTTTGAAGCTACTGACTGAATGAAAGGAGCTGGCATCTCACTCTCTTTGAATCTTCTTTATCATGCTAGGTTTAACAGGAAAAAGCAAAAAATTTCAGAATTGCACCTTGTAATGTGGAGATATTACTGTTTGTGCATTTACAATATTCATTGATTTTTGCCATTGAAAAACATGTTTTTCATATACCAGAAATGTTTGAAGCTACTGACTGAATGAAAGGAGCTGGCATCTCACTCTCTTTGAATCTTCTTTATCATGCTAGGATTAACAGGAAAAAGCAAAAAATTTCAGAATTGCACCTTGCAATGTGGAGATATTACTGTTTGTGCATTTACAATATTCATTGATTTTTGCCATTGAAAAACATGTTTTTCATATACCAGAAATGTTTGAAGCTACTGACTGAATGAAAGGAGCTGGCATCTCACTCTCTTTGAATCTTTATCATGCTAGGATTAACAGGAAAAAGCTAAAAATTTCAGAATTGCACCGTGCAATGTGGAGATATTACTGTTTGTGCATTTACAATATTCATTGATTTTTGCCATTGAAAAACATGTTTTTCATATACCAGAAATGTTTGAAGCTACTGACTGAATGAAAGGAGCTGGCATCTCACTCTCTTTGAATCTTCTTTATCATGCTAGGATTAGCAGGAAAAAGCAAAAAATTTCAGAATTGCACCTTGCAATGTGGAGATATTACTATTTGTGCATTTACAATATTCATTGATTTTTGCCATTGAAAAACATGTTTTTCATATACCAGAAATGTTTGAAGCTACTGACTGAATGAAAGGAGCTGGCATCTCACTCTCTTTGAATCTTCTTTATCATGCTAGGATTAACAGGAAAAAGCTAAAAATTTCAGAATTGCACCGTGCAATGTGGAGATATTACTGTTTGTGCATTTACAATATTCATTGATTTTTGCCATTGAAAAACATGTTTTTCATATACCAGAAATGTTTGAAGCTACTGACTGAATGAAAGGAGCTGGCATCTCACTCTCTTTGAATCTTCTTTATCATGCTAGGATTAGCAGGAAAAAGCAAAAAATTTCAGAATTGCACCTTGCAATGTGGAGATATTACTGTTTGTGCATTTACAATATTCATTGATTTTTGCCATTGAAAAACATGTTTTTCATATACCAGAAATGTTTGAAGCTACTGACTGAATGAAAGGAGCTGGCATCTCACTCTCTTTGAATCTTCTTTATCATGCTAGGATTAACAGGAAAAAGCTAAAAATTTCAGAATTGCACCGTGCAATGTGGAGATATTACTGTTTGTGCATTTACAATATTCATTGATTTTTGCCATTGAAAAACATGTTTTTCATATACCAGAAATGTTTGAAGCTACTGACTGAATGAAAGGAGCTGGCATCTCACTCTCTTTGAATCTTCTTTATCATGCTAGGATTAGCAGGAAAAAGCAAAAAATTTCAGAATTGCACCTTGCAATGTGGAGATATTACTGTTTGTGCATTTACAATATTCATTGATTTTTGCCATTGAAAAACATGTTTTTCATATACCAGAAATGTTTGAAGCTACTGACTGAATGAAAGGAGCTGGCATCTCACTCTCTTTGAATCTTCTTTATCATGCTAGGATTAACAGGAAAAAGCTAAAAATTTCAGAATTGCACCTTGCAATGTGGAGATATTACTGTTTGTGCATTTACAATATTCATTGATTTTTGCCATTGAAAAACATGTTTTTCATATACCAGAAATGTTTGAAGATACTGACTGAATGAAAGGAGCTGGCATCTCACTCTCTTTGAATCTTTATCATGCTAGGATTAACAGGAAAAAGCTAAAAATTTCAGAATTGCACCGTGCAATGTGGAGATATTACTGTTTGTGCATTTACAATATTCATTGATTTTTGCCATTGAAAAACATGTTTTTCATATACCAGAAATGTTTGAAGCTACTGACTGAATGAAAGGAGCTGGCATCTCACTCTCTTTGAATCTTCTTTATCATGCTAGGATTAACAGGAAAAAGCTAAAAATTTCAGAATTGCACCGTGCAATGTGGAGATATTACTGTTTGTGCATTTACAATATTCATTGATTTTTGCCATTGAAAAACATGTTTTTCATATACCAGAAATGTTTGAAGCTACTGACTGAATGAAAGGAGCTGGCATCTCACTCTCTTTGAATCTTCTTTATCATGCTAGGATTAGCAGGAAAAAGCAAAAAATTTCAGAATTGCACCTTGCAATGTGGAGATATTACTATTTGTGCATTTACAATATTCATTGATTTTTGCCATTGAAAAACATGTTTTTCATATACCAGAAATGTTTGAAGCTACTGACTGAATGAAAGGAGCTGGCATCTCACTCTCTTTGAATCTTCTTTATCATGCTAGGATTAACAGGAAAAAGCTAAAAATTTCAGAATTGCACCGTGCAATGTGGAGATATTACTGTTTGTGCATTTACAATATTCATTGATTTTTGCCATTGAAAAACATGTTTTTCATATACCAGAAATGTTTGAAGCTACTGACTGAATGAAAGGAGCTGGCATCTCACTCTCTTTGAATCTTCTTTATCATGCTAGGATTAGCAGGAAAAAGCAAAAAATTTCAGAATTGCACCTTGCAATGTGGAGATATTACTGTTTGTGCATTTACAATATTCATTGATTTTTGCCATTGAAAAACATGTTTTTCATATACCAGAAATGTTTGAAGCTACTGACTGAATGAAAGGAGCTGGCATCTCACTCTCTTTGAATCTTCTTTATCATGCTAGGATTAACAGGAAAAAGCTAAAAATTTCAGAATTGCACCGTGCAATGTGGAGATATTACTGTTTGTGCATTTACAATATTCATTGATTTTTGCCATTGAAAAACATGTTTTTCATATACCAGAAATGTTTGAAGCTACTGACTGAATGAAAGGAGCTGGCATCTCACTCTCTTTGAATCTTCTTTATCATGCTAGGATTAGCAGGAAAAAGCAAAAAATTTCAGAATTGCACCTTGCAATGTGGAGATATTACTGTTTGTGCATTTACAATATTCATTGATTTTTGCCATTGAAAAACATGTTTTTCATATACCAGAAATGTTTGAAGCTACTGACTGAATGAAAGGAGCTGGCATCTCACTCTCTTTGAATCTTCTTTATCATGCTAGGATTAACAGGAAAAAGCTAAAAATTTCAGAATTGCACCTTGCAATGTGGAGATATTACTGTTTGTGCATTTACAATATTCATTGATTTTTGCCATTGAAAAACATGTTTTTCATATACCAGAAATGTTTGAAGATACTGACTGAATGAAAGGAGCTGGCATCTCACTCTCTTTGAATCTTTATCATGCTAGGATTAACAGGAAAAAGCTAAAAATTTCAGAATTGCACCGTGCAATGTGGAGATATTACTGTTTGTGCATTTACAATATTCATTGATTTTTGCCATTGAAAAACATGTTTTTCATATACCAGAAATGTTTGAAGCTACTGACTGAATGAAAGGAGCTGGCATCTCACTCTCTTTGAATCTTCTTTATCATGCTAGGATTAACAGGAAAAAGCTAAAAATTTCAGAATTGCACCGTGCAATGTGGAGATATTACTGTTTGTGCATTTACAATATTCATTGATTTTTGCCATTGAAAAACATGTTTTTCATATACCAGAAATGTTTGAAGCTACTGACTGAATGAAAGGAGCTGGCATCTCACTCTCTTTGAATCTTCTTTATCATGCTAGGATTAGCAGGAAAAAGCAAAAAATTTCAGAATTGCACCTTGCAATGTGGAGATATTACTGTTTGTGCATTTACAATATTCATTGATTTTTGCCATTGAAAAACATGTTTTTCATATACCAGAAATGTTTGAAGCTACTGACTGAATGAAAGGAGCTGGCATCTCACTCTCTTTGAATCTTCTTTATCATGCTAGGATTAACAGGAAAAAGCTAAAAATTTCAGAATTGCACCGTGCAATGTGGAGATATTACTGTTTGTGCATTTACAATATTCATTGATTTTTGCCATTGAAAAACATGTTTTTCATATACCAGAAATGTTTGAAGCTACTGACTGAATGAAAGGAGCTGGCATCTCACTCTCTTTGAATCTTCTTTATCATGCTAGGATTAGCAGGAAAAAGCAAAAAATTTCAGAATTGCACCTTGCAATGTGGAGATATTACTGTTTGTGCATTTACAATATTCATTGACTTTTGCCATTGAAAAACATGTTTTTCATATACCAGAAATGTTTGAAGCTACTGACTGAATGAAAGGAGCTGGCATCTCACTCTCTTTGAATCTTCTTTATCATGCTAGGATTAGCAGGAAAAAGCAAAAAATTTCAGAATTGCACCTTGCAATGTGGAGATATTACTGTTTGTGCATTTACAATATTCATTGATTTTTGCCATTGAAAAACGTCCAGAAATGTTTGAAGCTACTGACTGAATGAAAGGAGCTGGCATCTCACTCTCTTTGAATCTTCTTTATCATGCTAGGATTAACAGGAAAAAGCTAAAAATTTCAGAATTGCACCGTGCAATGTGGAGATATTACTGTTTGTGCATTTACAATATTCATTGATTTTTGCCTTTGAAAAACATGTTTTTCATATACCAGAAATGTTTGAAGCTACTGACTGAATGAAAGGAGCTGGCATCTCACTCTCTTTGAATCTTCTTTATCATGCTAGGATTAGCAGGAAAAAGCAAAAAATTTCAGAATTGCACCTTGCAATGTGGAGATATTACTGTTTGTGCATTTACAATATTCATTGATTTTTGCCATTGAAAAACATGTTTTTCATATACCAGAAATGTTTGAAGCTACTGACTGAATGAAAGGAGCTGGCATCTCACTCTCTTTGAATCTTCTTTATCATGCTAGGATTAACAGGAAAAAGCAAAAAATTTCAGAATTGCACCTTGCAATGTGGAGATATTACTGTTTGTGCATTTACAATATTCATTGATTTTTGCCATTGAAAAACATGTTTTTCATATACCAGAAATGTTTGAAGCTACTGACTGAATGAAAGGAGCTGGCATCTCACTCTCTTTGAATCTTCTTTATCATGCTAGGATTAACAGGAAAAAGCTAAAAATTTCAGAATTGCACCGTGCAATGTGGAGATATTACTGTTTGTGCATTTACAATATTCATTGATTTTTGCCATTGAAAAACATGTTTTTCATATACCAGAAATGTTTGAAGCTACTGACTGAATGAAAGGAGCTGGCATCTCACTCTCTTTGAATCTTCTTTATCATGCTAGGATTAGCAGGAAAAAGCAAAAAATTTCAGAATTGCACCTTGCAATGTGGAGTTATTACTGTTTGTGCATTTACAATATTCATTGATTTTTGCCATTGAAAAACGTCCAGAAATGTTTGAAGCTACTGACTGAATGAAAGGAGCTGGCATCTCACTCTCTTTGAATCTTCTTTATCATGCTAGGATTAGCAGGAAAAAGCAAAAAATTTCAGAATTGCACCTTGCAATGTGGAGATATTACTGTTTGTGCATTTACAATATTCATTGATTTTTGCCATTGAAAAACATGTTTTTCATATACCAGAAATGTTTGAAGCTACTGACTGAATGAAAGGAGCTGGCATCTCACTCTCTTTGAATCTTCTTTATCATGCTAGGATTAGCAGGAAAAAGCAAAAAATTTCAGAATTGCACCTTGCAATGTGGAGATATTACTGTTTGTGCATTTACAATATTCATTGATTTTTGCCATTGAAAAACATGTTTTTCATATACCAGAAATGTTTGAAGCTACTGACTGAATGAAAGGAGCTGGCATCTCACTCTCTTTGAATCTTCTTTATCATGCTAGGATTAACAGGAAAAAGCAAAAAATTTCGGAATTGCACCTTGCAATGTGGAGATATTACTGTTTGTGCATTTACAATATTCATTGATTTTTGCCATTGAAAAACATGTTTTTCATATACCAGAAATGTTTGAAGCTACTGACTGAATGAAAGGAGCTGGCATCTCACTCTCTTTGAATCTTCTTTATCATGCTAGGATTAACAGGAAAAAGCAAAAAATTTCAGAATTGCACCTTGCAATGTGGAGATATTACTGTTTGTGCATTTACAATATTCATTGATTTTTGCCATTGAAAAACGTCCAGAAATGTTTGAAGCTACTGACTGAATGAAAGGAGCTGGCATCTCACTCTCTTTGAATATTCTTTATCATGCTAGGATTAACAGGAAAAAGCTAAAAATTTCAGAATTGCACCGTGCAATGTGGAGATATTACTGTTTGTGCATTTACAATATTCATTGATTTTTGCCATTGAAAAACATGTTTTTCATATACCAGAAATGTTTGAAGCTACTGACTGAATGAAAGGAGCTGGCATCTCACTCTCTTTGAATCTTCTTTATCATGCTAGGATTAGCAGGAAAAAGCAAAAAATTTCAGAATTGCACCTTGCAATGTGGAGATATTACTGTTTGTGCATTTACAATATTCATTGATTTTTGCCATTGAAAAACATGTTTTTCATATACCAGAAATGTTTGAAGCTACTGACTGAATGAAAGGAGCTGGCATCTCACTCTCTTTGAATCTTCTTTATCATGCTAGGATTAACAGGAAAAAGCAAAAAATTTCAGAATTGCACCTTGCAATGTGGAGATATTACTGTTTGTGCATTTACAATATTCATTGATTTTTGCCATTGAAAAACATGTTTTTCATATACCAGAAATGTTTGAAGCTACTGACTGAATGAAAGGAGCTGGCATCTCACTCTCTTTGAATCTTCTTTATCATGCTAGGATTAACAGGAAAAAGCTAAAAATTTCAGAATTGCACCGTGCAATGTGGAGATATTACTGTTTGTGCATTTACAATATTCATTGATTTTTGCCATTGAAAAACATGTTTTTCATATACCAGAAATGTTTGAAGCTACTGACTGAATGAAAGGAGCTGGCATCTCACTCTCTTTGAATCTTCTTTATCATGCTAGGATTAGCAGGAAAAAGCAAAAAATTTCAGAATTGCACCTTGCAATGTGGAGATATTACTGTTTGTGCATTTACAATATTCATTGATTTTTGCCATTGAAAAACATGTTTTTCATATACCAGAAATGTTTGAAGCTACTGACTGAATGAAAGGAGCTGGCATCTCACTCTCTTTGAATCTTCTTTATCATGCTAGGATTAACAGGAAAAAGCTAAAAATTTCAGAATTGCACCGTGCAATGTGGAGATATTACTGTTTGTGCATTTACAATATTCATTGATTTTTGCCATTGAAAAACATGTTTTTCATATACCAGAAATGTTTGAAGCTACTGACTGAATGAAAGGAGCTGGCATCTCACTCTCTTTGAATCTTCTTTATCATGCTAGGATTAGCAGGAAAAAGCAAAAAATTTCAGAATTGCACCTAGCAATGTGGAGATATTACTGTTTGTGCATTTACAATATTCATTGATTTTTGCCATTGAAAAACATGTTTTTCATATACCAGAAATGTTTGAAGCTACTGACTGAATGAAAGGAGCTGGCATCTCACTCTCTTTGAATCTTCTTTATCATGCTAGGATTAACAGGAAAAAGCAAAAAATTTCAGAATTGCACCTTGCAATGTGGAGATATTACTGTTTGTGCATTTACAATATTCATTGATTTTTGCCATTGAAAAACATGTTTTTCATATACCAGAAATGTTTGAAGCTACTGACTGAATGAAAGGAGCTGGCATCTCACTCTCTTTGAATCTTCTTTATCATGCTAGGATTAACAGGAAAAAGCTAAAAATTTCAGAATTGCACCGTGCAATGTGGAGATATTACTGTTTGTGCATTTACAATATTCATTGATTTTTGCCATTGAAAAACATGTTTTTCATATACCAGAAATGTTTGAAGCTACTGACTGAATGAAAGGAGCTGGCATCTCACTCTCTTTGAATCTTCTTTATCATGCTAGGATTAGCAGGAAAAAGCAAAAAATTTCAGAATTGCACCTTGCAATGTGGAGATATTACTGTTTGTGCATTTACAATATTCATTGATTTTTGCCATTGAAAAACATGTTTTTCATATACCAGAAATGTTTGAAGCTACTGACTGAGTGAAAGGAGCTGGCATCTCACTCTCTTTGAATCTTCTTTATCATGCTAGGATTAGCAGGAAAAAGCAAAAAATTTCAGAATTGCACCTTGCAATGTGGAGATATTACTGTTTGTGCATTTACAATATTCATTGATTTTTGCCATTGAAAAACATGTTTTTCATATACCAGAAATGTTTGAAGCTACTGACTGAATGAAAGGAGCTGGCATCTCACTCTCTTTGAATCTTCTTTATCATGCTAGGATTAACAGGAAAAAGCAAAAAATTTCAGAATTGCACCTTGCAATGTGGAGATATTACTGTTTGTGCATTTACAATATTCATTGATTTTTGCCATTGAAAAACATGTTTTTCATATACCAGAAATGTTTGAAGCTACTGACTGAATGAAAGGAGCTGGCATCTCACTCTCTTTGAATCTTCTTTATCATGCTAGGATTAACAGGAAAAAGCAAAAAATTTCAGAATTGCACCTTGCAATGTGGAGATATTACTGTTTGTGCATTTACAATATTCATTGATTTTTGCCATTGAAAAACGTCCAGAAATGTTTGAAGCTACTGACTGAATGAAAGGAGCTGGCATCTCACTCTCTTTGAATCTTCTTTATCATGCTAGGATTAACAGGAAAAAGCTAAAAATTTCAGAATTGCATCGTGCAATGTGGAGATATTACTGTTTGTGCATTTACAATATTCATTGATTTTTGCCATTGAAAAACATGTTTTTCATATACCAGAAATGTTTGAAGCTACTGACTGAATGAAAGGAGCTGGCATCTTACTCTCTTTGAATCTTCTTTATCATGCTAGGATTAGCAGGAAAAAGCAAAAAATTTCAGAATTGCACCTTGCAATGTGGAGATATTACTGTTTGTGCATTTACAATATTCATTGATTTTTGCCATTGAAAAACATGTTTTTCATATACCAGAAATGTTTGAAGCTACTGACTGAATGAAAGGAGCTGGCATCTCACTCTCTTTGAATCTTCTTTATCATGCTAGGATTAACAGGAAAAAGCAAAAAATTTCAGAATTGCACCTTGCAATGTGGAGATATTACTGTTTGTGCATTTACAATATTCATTGATTTTTGCCATTGAAAAACATGTTTTTCATATACCAGAAATGTTTGAAGCTACTGACTGAATGAAAGGAGCTGGCATCTCACTCTCTTTGAATCTTCTTTATCATGCTAGGATTAACAGGAAAAAGCTAAAAATTTCAGAATTGCACCGTGCAATGTGGAGATATTACTGTTTGTGCATTTACAATATTCATTGATTTTTGCCATTGAAAAACATGTTTTTCATATACCAGAAATGTTTGAAGCTACTGACTGAATGAAAGGAGCTGGCATCTCACTCTCTTTGAATCTTCTTTATCATGCTAGGATTAGCAGGAAAAAGCAAAAAATTTCAGAATTGCACCTTGCAATGTGGAGATATTACTGTTTGTGCATTTACAATATTCATTGATTTTTGCCATTGAAAAACATGTTTTTCATATACCAGAAATGTTTGAAGCTACTGACTGAATGAAAGGAGCTGGCATCTCACTCTCTTTGAATCTACTTTATCATGCTAGGATTAACAGGAAAAAGCTAAAAATTTCAGAATTGCACCGTGCAATGTGGAGATATTACTGTTTGTGCATTTACAATATTCATTGATTTTTGCCATTGAAAAACATGTTTTTCATATACCAGAAATGTTTGAAGCTACTGACTGAATGAAAGGAGCTGGCATCTCACTCTCTTTGAATCTTCTTTATCATGCTAGGATTAGCAGGAAAAAGCAAAAAATTTCAGAATTGCACCTTGCAATGTGGAGATATTACTGTTTGTGCATTTACAATATTCATTGATTTTTGCCATTGAAAAACATGTTTTTCATATACCAGAAATGTTTGAAGCTACTGACTGAATGAAAGGAGCTGGCATCTCACTCTCTTTGAATCTTCTTTATCATGCTAGGATTAACAGGAAAAAGCAAAAAATTTCAGAATTGCACCTTGCAATGTGGAGATATTACTGTTTGTGCATTTACAATATTCATTGATTTTTGCCATTGAAAAACATGTTTTTCATATACCAGAAATGTTTGAAGCTACTGACTGAATGAAAGGAGCTGGCATCTCACTCTCTTTGAATCTTCTTTATCATGCTAGGATTAACAGGAAAAAGCTAAAAATTTCAGAATTGCACCGTGCAATGTGGAGATATTACTGTTTGTGCATTTACAATATTCATTGATTTTTGCCATTGAAAAACATGTTTTTCATATACCAGAAATGTTTGAAGCTACTGACTGAATGAAAGGAGCTGGCATCTCACTCTCTTTGAATCTTCTTTATCATGCTAGGATTAGCAGGAAAAAGCAAAAAATTTCAGAATTGCACCTTGCAATGTGGAGATATTACTGTTTGTGCATTTACAATATTCATTGATTTTTGCCATTGAAAAACATGTTTTTCATATACCAGAAATGTTTGAAGCTACTGACTGAATGAAAGGAGCTGGCATCTCACTCTCTTTGAATCTTCTTTATCATGCTAGGATTAGCAGGAAAAAGCAAAAAATTTCAGAATTGCACCTTGCAATGTGGAGATATTACTGTTTGTGCATTTACAATATTCATTAATTTTTGCCATTGAAAAACGTCCAGAAATGTTTGAAGCTACTGACTGAATGAAAGGAGCTGGCATCTCACTCTCTTTGAATCTTCTTTATCATGCTAGGATTAACAGGAAAAAGCTAAAAATTTCAGAATTGCACCGTGCAATGTGGAGATATTACTGTTTGTGCATTTACAATATTCATTGATTTTTGCCATTGAAAAACATGTTTTTCATATACCAGAAATGTTTGAAGCTACTGACTGAATGAAAGGAGCTGGCATCTCACTCTCTTTGAATCTTCTTTATCATGCTAGGATTAACAGGAAAAAGCAAAAAATTTCAGAATTGCACCTTGCAATGTGGAGATATTACTGTTTGTGCATTTACAATATTCATTGATTTTTGCCATTGAAAAACATGTTTTTCATATACCAGAAATGTTTGAAGCTACTGACTGAATGAAAGGAGCTGGCATCTCACTCTCTTTGAATCTTCTTTATCATGCTAGGATTAACAGGAAAAAGCTAAAAATTTCAGAATTGCACCGTGCAATGTGGAGATATTACTGTTTGTGCATTTACAATATTCATTGATTTTTGCCATTGAAAAACATGTTTTTCATATACCAGAAATGTTTGAAGCTACTGACTGAATGAAAGGAGCTGGCATCTCACTCTCTTTGAATCTTCTTTATCATGCTAGGATTAGCAGGAAAAAGCAAAAAATTTCAGAATTGCACCTTGCAATGTGGAGATATTACTGTTTGTGCATTTACAATATTCATTGATTTTTGCCATTGAAAAACATGTTTTTCATATACCAGAAATGTTTGAAGCTACTGACTGAATGAAAGGAGCTGGCATCTCACTCTCTTTGAATCTTCTTTATCATGCTAGGATTAACAGGAAAAAGCTAAAAATTTCAGAATTGCACCGTGCAATGTGGAGATATTACTGTTTGTGCATTTACAATATTCATTGATTTTTGCCATTGAAAAACATGTTTTTCATATACCAGAAATGTTTGAAGCTACTGACTGAATGAAAGGAGCTGGCATCTCACTCTCTTTGAATCTTCTTTATCATGCTAGGATTAGCAGGAAAAAGCAAAAAATTTCAGAATTGCACCTTGCAATGTGGAGATATTAGTTTGTGCATTTACAATATTCATTGATTTTTGCCATTGAAAAACGTTTTTCATATACCAGAAATGTTTGAAGCTACTGACTGAATGAAAGGAGCTGGCATCTCACTCTCTTTGAATCTTCTTTATCATGCTAGGATTAACAGGAAAAAGCTAAAAATTTCAGAATTGCACCGTGCAATGTGGAGATATTACTGTTTGTGCATTTACAATATTCATTGATTTTTGCCATTGAAAAACATGTTTTTCATATACCAGAAATGTTTGAAGCTACTGACTGAATGAAAGGAGCTGGCATCTCACTCTCTTTGAATCTTCTTTATCATGCTAGGATTAGCAGGAAAAAGCAAAAAATTTCAGAATTGCACCTTGCAATGTGGAGATATTACTGTTTGTGCATTTACAATATTCATTGATTTTTGCCATTGAAAAACATGTTTTTCATATACCAGAATTGTTTGAAGCTACTGACTGAATGAAAGGAGCTGGCATCTCACTCTCTTTGAATCTTCTTTATCATGCTAGGATTAGCAGGAAAAAGCAAAAAATTTCAGAATTGCACCTTGCAATGTGGAGATATTACTGTTTGTGCATTTACAATATTCATTGATTTTTGCCATTGAAAAACATGTTTTTCATATACCAGAAATGTTTGAAGCTACTGACTGAATGAAAGGAGCTGGCATCTCACTCTCTTTGAATCTTCTTTATCATGCTAGGATTAACAGGAAAAAGCTAAAAATTTCAGAATTGCACCGTGCAATGTGGAGATATTACTGTTTGTGCATTTACAATATTCATTGATTTTTGCCATTGAAAAACATGTTTTTCATATACCAGAAATGTTTGAAGCTACTGACTGAATGAAAGGAGCTGGCATCTCACTCTCTTTGAATCTTCTTTATCATGCTAGGATTAGCAGGAAAAAGCAAAAAATTTCAGAATTGCACCTTGCAATGTGGAGATATTACTTTTTGTGCATTTACAATATTCATTGATTTTTGCCATTGAAAAACATGTTTTTCATATACCAGAAATGTTTGAAGCTACTGACTGAATGAAAGGAGCTGGCATCTCACTCTCTTTGAATCTTCTTTATCATGCTAGGATTAGCAGGAAAAAGCAAAAAATTTCAGAATTGCACCTTGCAATGTGGAGATATTACTGTTTGTGCATTTACAATATTCATTAATTTTTGCCATTGAAAAACGTCCAGAAATGTTTGAAGCTACTGACTGAATGAAAGGAGCTGGCATCTCACTCTCTTTGAATCTTCTTTATCATGCTAGGATTAACAGGAAAAAGCTAAAAATTTCAGAATTGCACCGTGCAATGTGGAGATATTACTGTTTGTGCATTTACAATATTCATTGATTTTTGCCATTGAAAAACATGTTTTTCATATACCAGAAATGTTTGAAGCTACTGACTGAATGAAAGGAGCTGGCATCTCACTCTCTTTGAATCTTCTTTATCATGCTAGGATTAGCAGGAAAAAGCAAAAAATTTCAGAATTGCACCTTGCAATGTGGAGATATTACTGTTTGTGCATTTACAATATTCATTGATTTTTGCCATTGAAAAACATGTTTTTCATATACCAGAAATGTTTGAAGCTACTGACTGAATGAAAGGAGCTGGCATCTCACTCTCTTTGAATCTTCTTTATCATGCTAGGATTAGCAGGAAAAAGCAAAAAATTTCAGAATTGCACCTTGCAATGTGGAGATATTACTGTTTGTGCATTTACAATATTCATTAATTTTTGCCATTGAAAAACGTCCAGAAATGTTTGAAGCTACTGACTGAATGAAAGGAGCTGGCATCTCACTCTCTTTGAATCTTCTTTATCATGCTAGGATTAACAGGAAAAAGCTAAAAATTTCAGAATTGCACCGTGCAATGTGGAGATATTACTGTTTGTGCATTTACAATATTCATTGATTTTTGCCATTGAAAAACATGTTTTTCATATACCAGAAATGTTTGAAGCTACTGACTGAATGAAAGGAGCTGGCATCTCACTCTCTTTGAATCTTCTTTATCATGCTAGGATTAACAGGAAAAAGCTAAAAATTTCAGAATTGCACCGTGCAATGTGGAGATATTACTGTTTGTGCATTTACAATATTCATTGATTTTTGCCATTGAAAAACATGTTTTTCATATACCAGAAATGTTTGAAGCTACTGACTGAATGAAAGGAGCTGGCATCTCACTCTCTTTGAATCTTCTTTATCATGCTAGGATTAGCAGGAAAAAGCAAAAAATTTCAGAATTGCACCTTGCAATGTGGAGATATTACTGTTTGTGCATTTACAATATTCATTGATTTTTGCCATTGAAAAACATGTTTTTCATATACCAGAAATGTTTGAAGCTACTGACTGAATGAAAGGAGCTGGCATCTCACTCTCTTTGAATCTTCTTTATCATGCTAGGATTAACAGGAAAAAGCTAAAAATTTCAGAATTGCACCGTGCAATGTGGAGATATTACTGTTTGTGCATTTACAATATTCATTGATTTTTGCCATTGAAAAACATGTTTTTCATATACCAGAAATGTTTGAAGCTACTGACTGAATGAAAGGAGCTGGCATCTCACTCTCTTTGAATCTTCTTTATCATGCTAGGATTAGCAGGAAAAAGCAAAAAATTTCAGAATTGCACCTTGCAATGTGGAGATATTACTGTTTGTGCATTTACAATATTCATTGATTTTTGCCATTGAAAAACATGTTTTTCATATACCAGAAATGTTTGAAGCTACTGACTGAATGAAAGGAGCTGGCATCTCACTCTCTTTGAATCTTCTTTATCATGCTAGGATTAGCAGGAAAAAGCAAAAAAATTCAGAATTGCACCTTGCAATGTGGAGATATTACTGTTTGTGCATTTACAATATTCATTGATTTTTGCCATTGAAAAACATGTTTTTCATATACCAGAAATGTTTGAAGCTACTGACTGAATGAAAGGAGCTGGCATCTCACTCTCTTTGAATCTTCTTTATCATGCTAGGATTAACAGGAAAAAGCTAAAAATTTCAGAATTGCACCGTGCAATGTGGAGATATTACTGTTTGTGCATTTACAATATTCATTGATTTTTGCCATTGAAAAACATGTTTTTCATATACCAGAAATGTTTGAAGCTACTGACTGAATGAAAGGAGCTGGCATCTCACTCTCTTTGAATCTTCTTTATCATGCTAGGATTAGCAGGAAAAAGCAAAAAATTTCAGAATTGCACCTTGCAATGTGGAGATATTACTGTTTGTGCATTTACAATATTCATTGATTTTTGCCATTGAAAAACATGTTTTTCATATACCAGAAATGTTTGAAGCTACTGACTGAATGAAAGGAGCTGGCATCTCACTCTCTTTGAATCTTCTTTATCATGCTAGGTTTAGCAGGAAAAAGCAAAAAATTTCAGAATTGCACCTTGCAATGTGGAGATATTACTGTTTGTGCATTTACAATATTCATTAATTTTTGACATTGAAAAACGTCCAGAAATGTTTGAAGCTACTGACTGAATGAAAGGAGCTGGAATCTCACTCTCTTTGAATCTTCTTTATCATGCTAGGATTAACAGGAAAAAGCTAAAAATTTCAGAATTGCACCGTGCAATGTGGAGATATTACTGTTTGTGCATTTACAATATTCATTGATTTTTGCCATTGAAAAACATGTTTTTCATATACCAGAAATGTTTGAAGCTACTGACTGAATGAAAGGAGCTGGCATCTCACTCTCTTTGAATCTTCTTTATCATGCTAGGATTAGCAGGAAAAAGCAAACAATTTCAGAATTGCACCTTGCAATGTGGAGATATTACTGTTTGTGCATTTACAATATTCATTGATTTTTGCCATTGAAAAACATGTTTTTCATATACCAGAAATGTTTGAAGCTACTGACTGAATGAAAGGAGCTGGCATCTCACTCTCTTTGAATCTTCTTTATCATGCTAGGATTAACAGGAAAAAGCTAAAAATTTCAGAATTGCACCGTGCAATGTGGAGATATTACTGTTTGTGCATTTACAATATTCATTGATTTTTGCCATTGAAAAACATGTTTTTCATATACCAGAAATGTTTGAAGCTACTGACTGAATGAAAGGAGCTGGCATCTCACTCTCTTTGAATCTTCTTTATCATGCTAGGATTAGCAGGAAAAAGCAAAAAATTTCAGAATTGCACCTTGCAATGTGGAGATATTACTGTTTGTGCATTTACAATATTCATTGATTTTTGCCATTGAAAAACATGTTTTTCATATACCAGAAATGTTTGAAGCTACTGACTGAATGAAAGGAGCTGGCATCTCACTCTCTTTGAATCTTCTTTATCATGCTAGGATTAACAGGAAAAAGCTAAAAATTTCAGAATTGCACCGTGCAATGTGGAGATATTACTGTTTGTGCATTTACAATATTCATTGATTTTTGCCATTGAAAAACATGTTTTTCATATACCAGAAATGTTTGAAGCTACTGACTGAATGAAAGGAGCTGGCATCTCACTCTCTTTGAATCTTCTTTATCATGCTAGGATTAGCAGGAAAAAGCAAAAAATTTCAGAATTGCACCTTGCAATGTGGAGTTATTACTGTTTGTGCATTTACAATATTCATTGATTTTTGCCATTGAAAAACGTCCAGAAATGTTTGAAGCTACTGACTGAATGAAAGGAGCTGGCATCTCACTCTCTTTGAATCTTCTTTATCATGCTAGGATTAGCAGGAAAAAGCAAAAAATTTCAGAATTGCACCTTGCAATGTGGAGATATTACTGTTTGTGCATTTACAATATTCATTGATTTTTGCCATTGAAAAACATGTTTTTCATATACCAGAAATGTTTGAAGCTACTGACTGAATGAAAGGAGCTGGCATCTCACTCTCTTTGAATCTTCTTTATCATGCTAGGATTAGCAGGAAAAAGCAAAAAATTTCAGAATTGCACCTTGCAATGTGGAGATATTACTGTTTGTGCATTTACAATATTCATTGATTTTTGCCATTGAAAAACATGTTTTTCATATACCAGAAATGTTTGAAGCTACTGACTGAATGAAAGGAGCTGGCATCTCACTCTCTTTGAATCTTCTTTATCATGCTAGGATTAACAGGAAAAAGCAAAAAATTTCAGAATTGCACCTTGCAATGTGGAGATATTACTGTTTGTGCATTTACAATATTCATTGATTTTTGCCATTGAAAAACATGTTTTTCATATACCAGAAATGTTTGAAGCTACTGACTGAATGAAAGGAGCTGGCATCTCACTCTCTTTGAATCTTCTTTATCATGCTAGGATTAACAGGAAAAAGCAAAAAATTTCAGAATTGCACCTTGCAATGTGGAGATATTACTGTTTGTGCATTTACAATATTCATTGATTTTTGCCATTGAAAAACGTCCAGAAATGTTTGAAGCTACTGACTGAATGAAAGGAGCTGGCATCTCACTCTCTTTGAATCTTCTTTATCATGCTAGGATTAACAGGAAAAAGCTAAAAATTTCAGAATTGCACCGTGCAATGTGGAGATATTACTGTTTGTGCATTTACAATATTCATTGATTTTTGCCATTGAAAAACATGTTTTTCATATACCAGAAATGTTTGAAGCTACTGACTGAATGAAAGGAGCTGGCATCTCACTCTCTTTGAATCTTCTTTATCATGCTAGGATTAGCAGGAAAAAGCAAAAAATTTCAGAATTCACCTTGCAATGTGGAGATATTACTGTTTGTGCATTTACAATATTCATTGATTTTTGCCATTGAAAAACATGTTTTTCATATACCAGAAATGTTTGAAGCTACTGACTGAATGAAAGGAGCTGGCATCTCACTCTCTTTGAATCTTCTTTATCATGCTAGGATTAACAGGAAAAAGCAAAAAATTTCAGAATTGCACCTTGCAATGTGGAGATATTACTGTTTGTGCATTTACAATATTCATTGATTTTTGCCATTGAAAAACATGTTTTTCATATACCAGAAATGTTTGAAGCTACTGACTGAATGAAAGGAGCTGGCATCTCACTCTCTTTGAATCTTCTTTATCATGCTAGGATTAACAGGAAAAAGCTAAAAATTTCAGAATTGCACCGTGCAATGTGGAGATATTACTGTTTGTGCATTTACAATATTCATTGATTTTTGCCATTGAAAAACATGTTTTTCATGTACCAGAAATGTTTGAAGCTACTGACTGAATGAAAGGAGCTGGCATCTCACTCTCTTTGAATCTTCTTTATCATGCTAGGATTAGCAGGAAAAAGCAAAAAATTTCAGAATTGCACCTTGCAATGTGGAGATATTACTGTTTGTGCATTTACAATATTCATTGATTTTTGCCATTGAAAAACATGTTTTTCATATACCAGAAATGTTTGAAGCTACTGACTGAATGAAAGGAGCTGGCATCTCACTCTCTTTGAATCTTCTTTATCATGCTAGGATTAACAGGAAAAAGCTAAAAATTTCAGAATTGCACCGTGCAATGTGGAGATATTACTGTTTGTGCATTTACAATATTCATTGATTTTTGCCATTGAAAAACATGTTTTTCATATACCAGAAATGTTTGAAGCTACTGACTGAATGAAAGGAGCTGGCATCTCACTCTCTTTGAATCTTCTTTATCATGCTAGGATTAGCAGGAAAAAGCAAAAAATTTCAGAATTGCACCTTGCAATGTGGAGATATTACTGTTTGTGCATTTACAATATTCATTGATTTTTGCCATTGAAAAACATGTTTTTCATATACCAGAAATGTTTGAAGCTACTGACTGAATGAAAGGAGCTGGCATCTCACTCTCTTTGAATCTTCTTTATCATGCTAGGATTAACAGGAAAAAGCAAAAAATTTCAGAATTGCACCTTGCAATGTGGAGATATTACTGTTTGTGCATTTACAATATTCATTGATTTTTGCCATTGAAAAACATGTTTTTCATATACCAGAAATGTTTGAAGCTACTGACTGAATGAAAGGAGCTGGCATCTCACTCTCTTTGAATCTTCTTTATCATGCTAGGATTAACAGGAAAAAGCTAAAAATTTCAGAATTGCACCGTGCAATGTGGAGATATTACTGTTTGTGCATTTACAATATTCATTGATTTTTGCCATTGAAAAACATGTTTTTCATATACCAGAAATGTTTGAAGCTACTGACTGAATGAAAGGAGCTGGCATCTCACTCTCTTTGAATCTTCTTTATCATGCTAGGATTAGCAGGAAAAAGCAAAAAATTTCAGAATTGCACCTTGCAATGTGGAGATATTACTGTTTGTGCATTTACAATATTCATTGATTTTTGCCATTGAAAAACATGTTTTTCATATACCAGAAATGTTTGAAGCTACTGACTGAATGAAAGGAGCTGGCATCTCACTCTCTTTGAATCTTCTTTATCATGCTAGGATTAGCAGGAAAAAGCAAAAAATTTCAGAATTGCACCTTGCAATGTGGAGATATTACTGTTTGTGCATTTACAATATTCATTGATTTTTGCCATTGAAAAACATGTTTTTCATATACCAGAAATGTTTGAAGCTACTGACTGAATGAAAGGAGCTGGCATCTCACTCTCTTTGAATCTTCTTTATCATGCTAGGATTAGCAGGAAAAAGCAAAAAATTTCAGAATTGCACCTTGCAATGTGGAGATATTACTGTTTGTGCATTTACAATATTCATTGATTTTTGCCATTGAAAAACATGTTTTTCATATACCAGAAATGTTTGAAGCTACTGACTGAATGAAAGGAGCTGGCATCTCACTCTCTTTGAATCTTCTTTATCATGCTAGGATTAACAGGAAAAAGCAAAAAATTTCAGAATTGCACCTTGCAATGTGGAGATATTACTGTTTGTGCATTTACAATATTCATTGATTTTTGCCATTGAAAAACATGTTTTTCATATACCAGAAATGTTTGAAGCTACTGACTGAATGAAAGGAGCTGGCATCTCACTCTCTTTGAATCTTCTTTATCATGCTAGGATTAACAGGAAAAAGCTAAAAATTTCAGAATTGCACCGTGCAATGTGGAGATATTACTGTTTGTGCATTTACAATATTCATTGATTTTTGCCATTGAAAAACATGTTTTTCATATACCAGAAATGTTTGAAGCTACTGACTGAATGAAAGGAGCTGGCATCTCACTCTCTTTGAATCTTCTTTATCATGCTAGGATTAGCAGGAAAAAGCAAAAAATTTCAGAATTGCACCTTGCAATGTGGAGATATTACTGTTTGTGCATTTACAATATTCATTGATTTTTGCCATTGAAAAACATGTTTTTCATATACCAGAAATGTTTGAAGCTACTGACTGAATGAAAGGAGCTGGCATCTCACTCTCTTTGAATCTTCTTTATCATGCTAGGATTAGCAGGAAAAAGCAAAAAATTTCAGAATTGCACCTTGCAATGTGGAGATATTACTGTTTGTGCATTTACAATATTCATTAATTTTTGCCATTGAAAAACGTCCAGAAATGTTTGAAGCTACTGACTGAATGAAAGGAGCTGGCATCTCACTCTCTTTGAATCTTCTTTATCATGCTAGGATTAACAGGAAAAAGCTAAAAATTTCAGAATTGCACCGTGCAATGTGGAGATATTACTGTTTGTGCATTTACAATATTCATTGATTTTTGCCATTGAAAAACATGTTTTTCATATACCAGAAATGTTTGAAGCTACTGACTGAATGAAAGGAGCTGGCATCTCACTCTCTTTGAATCTTCTTTATCATGCTAGGATTAACAGGAAAAAGCAAAAAATTTCAGAATTGCACCTTGCAATGTGGAGATATTACTGTTTGTGCATTTACAATATTCATTGATTTTTGCCATTGAAAAACATGTTTTTCATATACCAGAAATGTTTGAAGCTACTGACTGAATGAAAGGAGCTGGCATCTCACTCTCTTTGAATCTTCTTTATCATGCTAGGATTAACAGGAAAAAGCTAAAAATTTCAGAATTGCACCGTGCAATGTGGAGATATTACTGTTTGTGCATTTACAATATTCATTGATTTTTGCCATTGAAAAACATGTTTTTCATATACCAGAAATGTTTGAAGCTACTGACTGAATGAAAGGAGCTGGCATCTCACTCTCTTTGAATCTTCTTTATCATGCTAGGATTAGCAGGAAAAAGCAAAAAATTTCAGAATTGCACCTTGCAATGTGGAGATATTACTGTTTGTGCATTTACAATATTCATTGATTTTTGCCATTGAAAAACATGTTTTTCATATACCAGAAATGTTTGAAGCTACTGACTGAATGAAAGGAGCTGGCATCTCACTCTCTTTGAATCTTCTTTATCATGCTAGGATTAACAGGAAAAAGCTAAAAATTTCAGAATTGCACCGTGCAATGTGGAGATATTACTGTTTGTGCATTTACAATATTCATTGATTTTTGCCATTGAAAAACATGTTTTTCATATACCAGAAATGTTTGAAGCTACTGACTGAATGAAAGGAGCTGGCATCTCACTCTCTTTGAATCTTCTTTATCATGCTAGGATTAGCAGGAAAAAGCAAAAAATTTCAGAATTGCACCTTGCAATGTGGAGATATTACTGTTTGTGCATTTACAATATTCATTAATTTTTGCCATTGAAAAACGTCCAGAAATGTTTGAAGCTACTGACTGAATGAAAGGAGCTGGCATCTCACTCTCTTTGAATCTTCTTTATCATGCTAGGATTAGCAGGAAAAAGCAAAAAATTTCAGAATTGCACCTTGCAATGTGGAGATATTACTGTTTGTGCATTTACAATATTCATTGATTTTTGCCATTGAAAAACATGTTTTTCATATACCAGAAATGTTTGAAGCTACTGACTGAATGAAAGGAGCTGGCATCTCACTCTCTTTGAATCTTCTTTATCATGCTAGGATTAGCAGGAAAAAGCAAAAAATTTCAGAATTGCACCTTGCAATGTGGAGATATTACTGTTTGTGCATTTACAATATTCATTGATTTTTGCCATTGAAAAACATGTTTTTCATATACCAGAAATGTTTGAAGCTACTGACTGAATGAAAGGAGCTGGCATCTCACTCTCTTTGAATCTTCTTTATCATGCTAGGATTAACAGGAAAAAGCAAAAAATTTCAGAATTGCACCTTGCAATGTGGAGATATTACTGTTTGTGCATTTACAATATTCATTGATTTTTGCCATTGAAAAACATGTTTTTCATATACCAGAAATGTTTGAAGCTACTGACTGAATGAAAGGAGCTGGCATCTCACTCTCTTTGAATCTTCTTTATCATGCTAGGATTAACAGGAAAAAGCAAAAAATTTCAGAATTGCACCTTGCAATGTGGAGATATTACTGTTTGTGCATTTACAATATTCATTGATTTTTGCCATTGAAAAACGTCCAGAAATGTTTGAAGCTACTGACTGAATGAAAGGAGCTGGCATCTCACTCTCTTTGAATCTTCTTTATCATGCTAGGATTAACAGGAAAAAGCTAAAAATTTCAGAATTGCACCGTGCAATGTGGAGATATTACTGTTTGTGCATTTACAATATTCATTGATTTTTGCCATTGAAAAACATGTTTTTCATATACCAGAAATGTTTGAAGCTACTGACTGAATGAAAGGAGCTGGCATCTCACTCTCTTTGAATCTTCTTTATCATGCTAGGATTAACAGGAAAAAGCAAAAAATTTCAGAATTGCACCTTGCAATGTGGAGATATTACTGTTTGTGCATTTACAATATTCATTGATTTTTGCCATTGAAAAACATGTTTTTCATATACCAGAAATGTTTGAAGCTACTGACTGAATGAAAGGAGCTGGCATCTCACTCTCTTTGAATCTTCTTTATCATGCTAGGATTAACAGGAAAAAGCAAAAAATTTCAGAATTGCACCTTGCAATGTGGAGATATTACTGTTTGTGCATTTACAATATTCATTGATTTTTGCCATTGAAAAACATGTTTTTCATATACCAGAAATGTTTGAAGCTACTGACTGAATGAAAGGAGCTGGCATCTCACTCTCTTTGAATCTTCTTTATCATGCTAGGATTAACAGGAAAAAGCTAAAAATTTCAGAATTGCACCGTGCAATGTGGAGATATTACTGTTTGTGCATTTACAATATTCATTGATTTTTGCCATTGAAAAACATGTTTTTCATATACCAGAAATGTTTGAAGCTACTGACTGAATGAAAGGAGCTGGCATCTCACTCTCTTTGAATCTTCTTTATCATGCTAGGATTAGCAGGAAAAAGCAAAAAATTTCAGAATTGCACCTTGCAATGTGGAGATATTACTGTTTGTGCATTTACAATATTCATTGATTTTTGCCATTGAAAAACATGTTTTTCATATACCAGAAATGTTTGAAGCTACTGACTGAATGAAAGGAGCTGGCATCTCACTCTCTTTGAATCTTCTTTATCATGCTAGGATTAACAGGAAAAAGCTAAAAATTTCAGAATTGCACCGTGCAATGTGGAGATATTACTGTTTGTGCATTTACAATATTCATTGATTTTTGCCATTGAAAAACATGTTTTTCATATAGCAGAAATGTTTGAAGCTACTGACTGAATGAAAGGAGCTGGCATCTCACTCTGAATCTTCTTTATCATGCTAGGATTAGCAGGAAAAAGCAAAAAATTTCAGAATTGCACCTTGCAATGTGGAGATATTACTGTTTGTGCATTTACAATATTCATTGATTTTTGCCATTGAAAAACATGTTTTTCATATACCAGAAATGTTTGAAGCTACTGACTGAATGAAAGGAGCTGGCATCTCACTCTCTTTGAATCTTCTTTATCATGCTAGGATTAACAGGAAAAAGCAAAAAATTTCAGAATTGCACCTTGCAATGTGGAGATATTACTGTTTGTGCATTTACAATATTCATTGATTTTTGCCATTGAAAAACATGTTTTTCATATACCAGAAATGTTTGAAGCTACTGACTGAATGAAAGGAGCTGGCATCTCACTCTCTTTGAATCTTCTTTATCATGCTAGGATTAACAGGAAAAAGCTAAAAATTTCAGAATTGCACCGTGCAATGTGGAGATATTACTGTTTGTGCATTTACAATATTCATTGATTTTTGCCATTGAAAAACATGTTTTTCATATACCAGAAATGTTTGAAGCTACTGACTGAATGAAAGGAGCTGGCATCTCACTCTCTTTGAATCTTCTTTATCATGCTAGGATTAGCAGGAAAAAGCAAAAAATTTCAGAATTGCACCTTGCAATGTGGAGATATTACTGTTTGTGCATTTACAATATTCATTGATTTTTGCCATTGAAAAACATGTTTTTCATATACCAGAAATGTTTGAAGCTACTGACTGAATGAAAGGAGCTGGCATCTCACTCTCTTTGAATCTTCTTTATCATGCTAGGATTAGCAGGAAAATGCAAAATATTTCAGAATTGCACCTTGCAATGTGGAGATATTACTGTTTGTGCATTTACAATATTCATTGATTTTTGCCTTTGAAAAACATGTTTTTCATATACCAGAAATGTTTGAAGCTACTGACTGAATGAAAGGAGCTGGCATCTCACTCTCTTTGAATCTTCTTTATCATGCTAGGATTAACAGGAAAAAGCAAAAAATTTCAGAATTGCACCTTGCAATGTGGAGATATTACTGTTTGTGCATTTACAATATTCATTGATTTTTGCCATTGAAAAACATGTTTTTCATATACCAGAAATGTTTGAAGCTACTGACTGAATGAAAGGAGCTGGCATCTCACTCTCTTTGAATCTTCTTTATCATGCTAGGATTAACAGGAAAAAGCAAAAAATTTCAGAATTGCACCTTGCAATGTGGAGATATTACTGTTTGTGCATTTACAATATTCATTGATTTTTGCCATTGAAAAACGTCCAGAAATGTTTGAAGCCACTGACTGAATGAAAGGAGCTGGCATCTCACTCTCTTTGAATCTTCTTTATCATGCTAGGATTAGCAGGAAAAAGCAAAAAATTTCAGAATTGCACCTTGCAATGTGGAGATATTACTGTTTGTGCATTTACAATATTCATTGATTTTTGCCATTGAAAAACATGTTTTTCATATACCAGAAATGTTTGAAGCTACTGACTGAATGAAAGGAGCTGGCATCTCACTCTCTTTGAATCTTCTTTATCATGCTAGGATTAGCAGGAAAAAGCAAAAAATTTCAGAATTGCACCTTGCAATGTGGAGATATTACTGTTTGTGCATTTACAATATTCATTGATTTTTGCCATTGAAAAACATGTTTTTCATATACCAGAAATGTTTGAAGCTACTGACTGAATGAAAGGAGCTGGCATCTCACTCTCTTTGAATCTTCTATCATGCTAGGATTAACAGGAAAAAGCTAAAAATTTCAGAATTGCACCGTGCAATGTGGAGATATTACTGTTTGTGCATTTACAATATTCATTGATTTTTGCCATTGAAAAACATGTTTTTCATATACCAGAAATGTTTGAAGCTACTGACTGAATGAAAGGAGCTGGCATCTCACTCTCTTTGAATCTTCTTTATCATGCTAGGATTAACAGGAAAAAGTTAAAAATTTCAGAATTGCACCGTGCAATGTGGAGATATTACTGTTTGTGCATTTACAATATTCATTGATTTTTGCCATTGAAAAACATGTTTTTCATATACCAGAAATGTTTGAAGCTACTGACTGAATGAAAGGAGCTGGCATCTCACTCTCTTTGAATCTTCTTTATCATGCTAGGATTAGCAGGATAAAGCAAAAAATTTCAGAATTGCACCTTGCAATGTGGAGATATTACTGTTTGTGCATTTACAATATTCATTGATTTTTGCCATTGAAAAACATGTTTTTCATATACCAGAAATGTTTGAAGCTACTGACTGAATGAAAGGAGCTGGCATCTCACTCTCTTTGAATCTTCTTTATCATGCTAGGATTAACAGGAAAAAGCTAAAAATTTCAGAATTGCACCGTGCAATGTGGAGATATTACTGTTTGTGCATTTACAATATTCATTGATTTTTGCCATTGAAAAACATGTTTTTCATATACCAGAAATGTTTGAAGCTACTGACTGAATGAAAGGAGCTGGCATCTCACTCTCTTTGAATCTTCTTTATCATGCTAGGATTAGCAGGAAAAAGCAAAAAATTTCAGAATTGCACCTTGCAATGTGGAGATATTACTGTTTGTGCATTTACAATATTCATTGATTTTTGCCATTGAAAAACATGTTTTTCATATACCAGAAATGTTTGAAGCTACTGACTGAATGAAAGGAGCTGGCATCTCACTCTCTTTGAATCTTCTTTATCATGCTAGGATTAGCAGGAAAAAGCTAAAAATTTCAGAATTGCACCTTGCAATGTGGAGATATTACTGTTTGTGCATTTACAATATTCATTAATTTTTGCCATTGAAAAACGTCAAGAAATGTTTGAAGCTACTGACTGAATGAAAGGAGCTGGCATCTCACTCTCTTTGAATCTTCTTTATCATGCTAGGATTAACAGGAAAAAGCTAAAAATTTCAGAATTGCACCGTGCAATGTGGAGATATTACTGTTTGTGCATTTACAATATTCATTGATTTTTGCCATTGAAAAACATGTTTTTCATATACCAGAAATGTTTGAAGCTACTGACTGAATGAAAGGAGCTGGCATCTCACTCTCTTTGAATCTTCTTTATCATGCTAGGATTAGCAGGAAAAAGCAAACAATTTCAGAATTGCACCTTGCAATGTGGAGATATTACTGTTTGTGCATTTACAATATTCATTGATTTTTGCCATTGAAAAACATGTTTTTCATATACCAGAAATGTTTGAAGCTACTGACTGAATGAAAGGAGCTGGCATCTCACTCTCTTTGAATCTTCTTTATCATGCTAGGATTAGCAGGAAAAAGCTAAAAATTTCAGAATTGCACCGTGCAATGTGGAGATATTACTGTTTGTGCATTTACAATATTCATTGATTTTTGCCATTGAAAAACATGTTTTTCATATACCAGAAATCTTTGAAGCTACTGACTGAATGAAAGGAGCTGGCATCTCACTCTCTTTGAATCTTCTTTATCATGCTAGGATTAACAGGAAAAAGCTAAAAATTTCAGAATTGCACCGTGCAATGTGGAGATATTACTGTTTGTGCATTTACAATATTCATTGATTTTTGCCATTGAAAAACATGTTTTTCATATACCAGAAATGTTTGAAGCTACTGACTGAATGAAAGGAGCTGGCATCTCACTCTCTTTGAATCTTCTTTATCATGCTAGGATTAGCAGGATAAAGCAAAAAATTTCAGAATTGCACCTTGCAATGTGGAGATATTACTGTTTGTGCATTTACAATATTCATTGATTTTTGCCATTGAAAAACATGTTTTTCATATACCAGAAATGTTTGAAGCTACTGACTGAATGAAAGGAGCTGGCATCTCACTCTCTTTGAATCTTCTTTATCATGCTAGGATTAACAGGAAAAAGCTAAAAATTTCAGAATTGCACCGTGCAATGTGGAGATATTACTGTTTGTGCATTTACAATATTCATTGATTTTTGCCATTGAAAAACATGTTTTTCATATACCAGAAATGTTTGAAGCTACTGACTGAATGAAAGGAGCTGGCATCTCACTCTCTTTGAATCTTCTTTATCATGCTAGGATTAGCAGGAAAAAGCAAAAAATTTCAGAATTGCACCTTGCAATGTGGAGATATTACTGTTTGTGCATTTACAATATTCATTAATTTTTGCCATTGAAAAACGTCAAGAAATGTTTGAAGCTACTGACTGAATGAAAGGAGCTGGCATCTCACTCTCTTTGAATCTTCTTTATCATGCTAGGATTAACAGGAAAAAGCTAAAAATTTCAGAATTGCACCGTGCAATGTGGAGATATTACTGTTTGTGCATTTACAATATTCATTGATTTTTGCCATTGAAAAACATGTTTTTCATATACCAGAAATGTTTGAAGCTACTGACTGAATGAAAGGAGCTGGCATCTCACTCTCTTTGAATCTTCTTTATCATGCTAGGATTAGCAGGAAAAAGCAAACAATTTCAGAATTGCACCTTGCAATGTGGAGATATTACTGTTTGTGCATTTACAATATTCATTGATTTTTGCCATTGAAAAACATGTTTTTCATATACCAGAAATGTTTGAAGCTACTGACTGAATGAAAGGAGCTGGCATCTCACTCTCTTTGAATCTTCTTTATCATGCTAGGATTAACAGGAAAAAGCTAAAAATTTCAGAATTGCACCGTGCAATGTGGAGATATTACTGTTTGTGCATTTACAATATTCATTGATTTTTGCCATTGAAAAACATGTTTTTCATATACCAGAAATGTTTGAAGCTACTGACTGAATGAAAGGAGCTGGCATCTCACTCTCTTTGAATCTTCTTTATCATGCTAGGATTAGCAGGAAAAAGCAAAAAATTTCAGAATTGCACCTTGCAATGTGGAGATATTACTGTTTGTGCATTTACAATATTCATTGATTTTTGCCATTGAAAAACATGTTTTTCATATACCAGAAATGTTTGAAGCTACTGACTGAATGAAAGGAGCTGGCATCTCACTCTCTTTGAATCTTCTTTATCATGCTAGGATTAACAGGAAAAAGCTAAAAATTTCAGAATTGCACCGTGCAATGTGGAGATATTACTGTTTGTGCATTTACAATATTCATTGATTTTTGCCATTGAAAAACATGTTTTTCATATACCAGAAATGTTTGAAGCTACTGACTGAATGAAAGGAGCTGGCATCTCACTCTCTTTGAATCTTCTTTATCATGCTAGGATTAGCAGGAAAAAGCAAAAAATTTCAGAATTGCACCTTGCAATGTGGAGATATTACTGTTTGTGCATTTACAATATTCATTGATTTTTGCCATTGAAAAACATGTTTTTCATATACCAGAAATGTTTGAAGCTACTGACTGAATGAAAGGAGCTGGCATCTCACTCTCTTTGAATCTTCTTTATCATGCTAGGATTAACAGGAAAAAGCTAAAAATTTCAGAATTGCACCGTGCAATGTGGAGATATTACTGTTTGTGCATTTACAATATTCATTGATTTTTGCCATTGAAAAACATGTTTTTCATATACCAGAAATGTTTGAAGCTACTGACTGAATGAAAGGAGCTGGCATCTCACTCTCTTTGAATCTTCTTTATCATGCTAGGATTAGCAGGAAAAAGCAAAAAATTTCAGAATTGCACCTTGCAATGTGGAGATATTACTGTTTGTGCATTTACAATATTCATTGATTTTTGCCATTGAAAAACATGTTTTTCATATACCAGAAATGTTTGAAGCTACTGACTGAATGAAAGGAGCTGGCATCTCACTCTCTTTGAATCTTCTTTATCATGCTAGGATTAACAGGAAAAAGCTAAAAATTTCAGAATTGCACCGTGCAATGTGGAGATATTACTGTTTGTGCATTTACAATATTCATTGATTTTTGCCATTGAAAAACATGTTTTTCATATACCAGAAATGTTTGAAGCTACTGACTGAATGAAAGGAGCTGGCATCTCACTCTGAATCTTCTTTATCATGCTAGGATTAGCAGGAAAAAGCAAAAAATTTCAGAATTGCACCTTGCAATGTGGAGATATTACTGTTTGTGCATTTACAATATTCATTGATTTTTGCCATTGAAAAACATGTTTTTCATATACCAGAAATGTTTGAAGCTACTGACTGAATGAAAGGAGCTGGCATCTCACTCTCTTTGAATCTTCTTTATCATGCTAGGATTAACAGGAAAAAGCAAAAAATTTCAGAATTGCACCTTGCAATGTGGAGATATTACTGTTTGTGCATTTACAATATTCATTGATTTTTGCCATTGAAAAACATGTTTTTCATATACCAGAAATGTTTGAAGCTACTGACTGAATGAAAGGAGCTGGCATCTCACTCTCTTTGAATCTTCTTTATCATGCTAGGATTAACAGGAAAAAGCTAAAAATTTCAGAATTGCACCGTGCAATGTGGAGATATTACTGTTTGTGCATTTACAATATTCATTGATTTTTGCCATTGAAAAACATGTTTTTCATATACCAGAAATGTTTGAAGCTACTGACTGAATGAAAGGAGCTGGCATCTCACTCTCTTTGAATCTTCTTTATCATGCTAGGATTAGCAGGAAAAAGCAAAAAATTTCAGAATTGCACCTTGCAATGTGGAGATATTACTGTTTGTGCATTTACAATATTCATTGATTTTTGCCATTGAAAAACATGTTTTTCATATACCAGAAATGTTTGAAGCTACTGACTGAATGAAAGGAGCTGGCATCTCACTCTCTTTGAATCTTCTTTATCATGCTAGGATTAGCAGGAAAATGCAAAATATTTCAGAATTGCACCTTGCAATGTGGAGATATTACTGTTTGTGCATTTACAATATTCATTGATTTTTGCCTTTGAAAAACATGTTTTTCATATACCAGAAATGTTTGAAGCTACTGACTGAATGAAAGGAGCTGGCATCTCACTCTCTTTGAATCTTCTTTATCATGCTAGGATTAACAGGAAAAAGCAAAAAATTTCAGAATTGCACCTTGCAATGTGGAGATATTACTGTTTGTGCATTTACAATATTCATTGATTTTTGCCATTGAAAAACATGTTTTTCATATACCAGAAATGTTTGAAGCTACTGACTGAATGAAAGGAGCTGGCATCTCACTCTCTTTGAATCTTCTTTATCATGCTAGGATTAACAGGAAAAAGCAAAAAATTTCAGAATTGCACCTTGCAATGTGGAGATATTACTGTTTGTGCATTTACAATATTCATTGATTTTTGCCATTGAAAAACGTCCAGAAATGTTTGAAGCCACTGACTGAATGAAAGGAGCTGGCATCTCACTCTCTTTGAATCTTCTTTATCATGCTAGGATTAGCAGGAAAAAGCAAAAAATTTCAGAATTGCACCTTGCAATGTGGAGATATTACTGTTTGTGCATTTACAATATTCATTGATTTTTGCCATTGAAAAACATGTTTTTCATATACCAGAAATGTTTGAAGCTACTGACTGAATGAAAGGAGCTGGCATCTCACTCTCTTTGAATCTTCTTTATCATGCTAGGATTAGCAGGAAAAAGCAAAAAATTTCAGAATTGCACCTTGCAATGTGGAGATATTACTGTTTGTGCATTTACAATATTCATTGATTTTTGCCATTGAAAAACATGTTTTTCATATACCAGAAATGTTTGAAGCTACTGACTGAATGAAAGGAGCTGGCATCTCACTCTCTTTGAATCTTCTATCATGCTAGGATTAACAGGAAAAAGCTAAAAATTTCAGAATTGCACCGTGCAATGTGGAGATATTACTGTTTGTGCATTTACAATATTCATTGATTTTTGCCATTGAAAAACATGTTTTTCATATACCAGAAATGTTTGAAGCTACTGACTGAATGAAAGGAGCTGGCATCTCACTCTCTTTGAATCTTCTTTATCATGCTAGGATTAACAGGAAAAAGTTAAAAATTTCAGAATTGCACCGTGCAATGTGGAGATATTACTGTTTGTGCATTTACAATATTCATTGATTTTTGCCATTGAAAAACATGTTTTTCATATACCAGAAATGTTTGAAGCTACTGACTGAATGAAAGGAGCTGGCATCTCACTCTCTTTGAATCTTCTTTATCATGCTAGGATTAGCAGGATAAAGCAAAAAATTTCAGAATTGCACCTTGCAATGTGGAGATATTACTGTTTGTGCATTTACAATATTCATTGATTTTTGCCATTGAAAAACATGTTTTTCATATACCAGAAATGTTTGAAGCTACTGACTGAATGAAAGGAGCTGGCATCTCACTCTCTTTGAATCTTCTTTATCATGCTAGGATTAACAGGAAAAAGCTAAAAATTTCAGAATTGCACCGTGCAATGTGGAGATATTACTGTTTGTGCATTTACAATATTCATTGATTTTTGCCATTGAAAAACATGTTTTTCATATACCAGAAATGTTTGAAGCTACTGACTGAATGAAAGGAGCTGGCATCTCACTCTCTTTGAATCTTCTTTATCATGCTAGGATTAGCAGGAAAAAGCAAAAAATTTCAGAATTGCACCTTGCAATGTGGAGATATTACTGTTTGTGCATTTACAATATTCATTGATTTTTGCCATTGAAAAACATGTTTTTCATATACCAGAAATGTTTGAAGCTACTGACTGAATGAAAGGAGCTGGCATCTCACTCTCTTTGAATCTTCTTTATCATGCTAGGATTAGCAGGAAAAAGCAAAAAATTTCAGAATTGCACCTTGCAATGTGGAGATATTACTGTTTGTGCATTTACAATATTCATTAATTTTTGCCATTGAAAAACGTCAAGAAATGTTTGAAGCTACTGACTGAATGAAAGGAGCTGGCATCTCACTCTCTTTGAATCTTCTTTATCATGCTAGGATTAACAGGAAAAAGCTAAAAATTTCAGAATTGCACCGTGCAATGTGGAGATATTACTGTTTGTGCATTTACAATATTCATTGATTTTTGCCATTGAAAAACATGTTTTTCATATACCAGAAATGTTTGAAGCTACTGACTGAATGAAAGGAGCTGGCATCTCACTCTCTTTGAATCTTCTTTATCATGCTAGGATTAGCAGGAAAAAGCAAACAATTTCAGAATTGCACCTTGCAATGTGGAGATATTACTGTTTGTGCATTTACAATATTCATTGATTTTTGCCATTGAAAAACATGTTTTTCATATACCAGAAATGTTTGAAGCTACTGACTGAATGAAAGGAGCTGGCATCTCACTCTCTTTGAATCTTCTTTATCATGCTAGGATTAGCAGGAAAAAGCTAAAAATTTCAGAATTGCACCGTGCAATGTGGAGATATTACTGTTTGTGCATTTACAATATTCATTGATTTTTGCCATTGAAAAACATGTTTTTCATATACCAGAAATGTTTGAAGCTACTGACTGAATGAAAGGAGCTGGCATCTCACTCTCTTTGAATCTTCTTTATCATGCTAGGATTAACAGGAAAAAGCTAAAAATTTCAGAATTGCACCGTGCAATGTGGAGATATTACTGTTTGTGCATTTACAATATTCATTGATTTTTGCCATTGAAAAACATGTTTTTCATATACCAGAAATGTTTGAAGCTACTGACTGAATGAAAGGAGCTGGCATCTCACTCTCTTTGAATCTTCTTTATCATGCTAGGATTAGCAGGATAAAGCAAAAAATTTCAGAATTGCACCTTGCAATGTGGAGATATTACTGTTTGTGCATTTACAATATTCATTGATTTTTGCCATTGAAAAACATGTTTTTCATATACCAGAAATGTTTGAAGCTACTGACTGAATGAAAGGAGCTGGCATCTCACTCTCTTTGAATCTTCTTTATCATGCTAGGATTAACAGGAAAAAGCTAAAAATTTCAGAATTGCACCGTGCAATGTGGAGATATTACTGTTTGTGCATTTACAATATTCATTGATTTTTGCCATTGAAAAACATGTTTTTCATATACCAGAAATGTTTGAAGCTACTGACTGAATGAAAGGAGCTGGCATCTCACTCTCTTTGAATCTTCTTTATCATGCTAGGATTAGCAGGAAAAAGCAAAAAATTTCAGAATTGCACCTTGCAATGTGGAGATATTACTGTTTGTGCATTTACAATATTCATTAATTTTTGCCATTGAAAAACGTCAAGAAATGTTTGAAGCTACTGACTGAATGAAAGGAGCTGGCATCTCACTCTCTTTGAATCTTCTTTATCATGCTAGGATTAACAGGAAAAAGCTAAAAATTTCAGAATTGCACCGTGCAATGTGGAGATATTACTGTTTGTGCATTTACAATATTCATTGATTTTTGCCATTGAAAAACATGTTTTTCATATACCAGAAATGTTTGAAGCTACTGACTGAATGAAAGGAGCTGGCATCTCACTCTCTTTGAATCTTCTTTATCATGCTAGGATTAGCAGGAAAAAGCAAACAATTTCAGAATTGCACCTTGCAATGTGGAGATATTACTGTTTGTGCATTTACAATATTCATTGATTTTTGCCATTGAAAAACATGTTTTTCATATACCAGAAATGTTTGAAGCTACTGACTGAATGAAAGGAGCTGGCATCTCACTCTCTTTGAATCTTCTTTATCATGCTAGGATTAACAGGAAAAAGCTAAAAATTTCAGAATTGCACCGTGCAATGTGGAGATATTACTGTTTGTGCATTTACAATATTCATTGATTTTTGCCATTGAAAAACATGTTTTTCATATACCAGAAATGTTTGAAGCTACTGACTGAATGAAAGGAGCTGGCATCTCACTCTCTTTGAATCTTCTTTATCATGCTAGGATTAGCAGGAAAAAGCAAAAAATTTCAGAATTGCACCTTGCAATGTGGAGATATTACTGTTTGTGCATTTACAATATTCATTGATTTTTGCCATTGAAAAACATGTTTTTCATATACCAGAAATGTTTGAAGCTACTGACTGAATGAAAGGAGCTGGCATCTCACTCTCTTTGAATCTTCTTTATCATGCTAGGATTAGCAGGAAAAAGCAAAAAATTTCAGAATTGCACCTTGCAATGTGGAGATATTACTGTTTGTGCATTTACAATATTCATTGATTTTTGCCATTGAAAAACATGTTTTTCATATAACAGAAATGTTTGAAGCTACTGACTGAATGAAAGGAGCTGGCATCTCACTCTCTTTGAATCTTCTTTATCATGCTAGGATTAACAGGAAAAAGCAAAAAATTTCAGAATTGCACCTTGCAATGTGGAGATATTACTGTTTGTGCATTTACAATATTCATTGATTTTTGCCATTGAAAAACATGTTTTTCATATACCAGAAATGTTTGAAGCTACTGACTGAATGAAAGGAGCTGGCATCTCACTCTCTTTGAATCTTCTTTATCATGCTAGGATTAACAGGAAAAAGCAAAAAATTTCAGAATTGCACCTTGCAATGTGGAGATATTACTGTTTGTGCATTTACAATATTCATTGATTTTTGCCATTGAAAAACGTCCAGAAATGTTTGAAGCTACTGACTGAATGAAAGGAGCTGGCATCTCACTCTCTTTGAATCTTCTTTATCATGCTAGGATTAACAGGAAAAAGCTAAAAATTTCAGAATTGCACCGTGCAATGTGGAGATATTACTGTTTGTGCATTTACAATATTCATTGATTTTTGCCATTGAAAAACATGTTTTTCATATACCAGAAATGTTTGAAGCTACTGACTGAATGAAAGGAGCTGGCATCTCACTCTCTTTGAATCTTCTTTATCATGCTAGGATTAGCAGGAAAAAGCAAAAAATTTCAGAATTGCACCTTGCAATGTGGAGATATTACTGTTTGTGCATTTACAATATTCATTGATTTTTGCCATTGAAAAACATGTTTTTCATATACCAGAAATGTTTGAAGCTACTGACTGAATGAAAGGAGCTGGCATCTCACTCTCTTTGAATCTTCTTTATCATGCTAGGATTAACAGGAAAAAGCAAAAAATTTCAGAATTGCACCTTGCAATGTGGAGATATTACTGTTTGTGCATTTACAATATTCATTGATTTTTGCCATTGAAAAACATGTTTTTCATATACCAGAAATGTTTGAAGCTACTGACTGAATGAAAGGAGCTGGCATCTCACTCTCTTTGAATCTTCTTTATCATGCTAGGATTAACAGGAAAAAGCTAACAATTTCAGAATTGCACCGTGCAATGTGGAGATATTACTGTTTGTGCATTTACAATATTCATTGATTTTTGCCATTGAAAAACATGTTTTTCATATACCAGAAATGTTTGAAGCTACTGACTGAATGAAAGGAGCTGGCATCTCACTCTCTTTGAATCTTCTTTATCATGCTAGGATTAGCAGGAAAAAGCAAAAAATTTCAGAATTGCACCTTGCAATGTGGAGATATTACTGTTTGTGCATTTACAATATTCATTGATTTTTGCCATTGAAAAACATGTTTTTCATATACCAGAAATGTTTGAAGCTACTGACTGAATGAAAGGAGCTGGCATCTCACTCTCTTTGAATCTTCTTTATCATGCTAGGATTAACAGGAAAAAGCTAAAAATTTCAGAATTGCACCGTGCAATGTGGAGATATTACTGTTTGTGCATTTACAATATTCATTGATTTTTGCCATTGAAAAACATGTTTTTCATATACCAGAAATGTTTGAAGCTACTGACTGAATGAAAGGAGCTGGCATCTCACTCTGAATCTTCTTTATCATGCTAGGGTTAGCAGGAAAAAGCAAAAAATTTCAGAATTGCACCTTGCAATGTGGAGATATTACTGTTTGTGCATTTACAATATTCATTGATTTTTGCCATTGAAAAACATGTTTTTCATATACCAGAAATGTTTGAAGCTACTGACTGAATGAAAGGAGCTGGCATCTCACTCTCTTTGAATCTTCTTTATCATGCTAGGATTAACAGGAAAAAGCTAAAAATTTCAGAATTGCACCGTGCAATGTGGAGATATTACTGTTTGTGCATTTACAATATTCATTGATTTTTGCCATTGAAAAACATGTTTTTCATATACCAGAAATGTTTGAAGCTACTGACTGAATGAAAGGAGCTGGCATCTCACTCTCTTTGAATCTTCTTTATCATGCTAGGATTAGCAGGAAAAAGCAAAAAATTTCAGAATTGCACCTTGCAATGTGGAGATATTACTGTTTGTGCATTTACAATATTCATTAATTTTTGCCATTGAAAAACGTCCAGAAATGTTTGAAGCTACTGACTGAATGAAAGGAGCTGGCATCTCAATCTCTTTGAATCTTCTTTATCATGCTAGGATTAGCAGGAAAAAGCAAAAAATTTCAGAATTGCACCTTGCAATGTGGAGATATTACTGTTTGTGCATTTACAATATTCATTGATTTTTGCCATTGAAAAACATGTTTTTCATATACCAGAAATGTTTGAAGCTACTGACTGAATGAAAGGAGCTGGCATCTCACTCTCTTTGAATCTTCTTTATCATGCTAGGATTAGCAGGAAAAAGCAAAATATTTCAGAATTGCACCTTGCAATGTGGAGATATTACTGTTTGTGCATTTACAATATTCATTGATTTTTGCCATTGAAAAACATGTTTTTCATATACCAGAAATGTTTGAAGCTACTGACTGAATGAAAGGAGCTGGCATCTCACTCTCTTTGAATCTTCTTTATCATGCTAGGATTAACAGGAAAAAGCAAAAAATTTCAGAATTGCACCTTGCAATGTGGAGATATTACTGTTTGTGCATTTACAATATTCATTGATTTTTGCCATTGAAAAACATGTTTTTCATATACCAGAAATGTTTGAAGCTACTGACTGAATGAAAGGAGCTGGCATCTCACTCTCTTTGAATCTTCTTTATCATGCTAGGATTAACAGGAAAAAGCAAAAAATTTCAGAATTGCACCTTGCAATGTGGAGATATTACTGTTTGTGCATTTACAATATTCATTGATTTTTGCCATTGAAAAACATGTTTTTCATATACCAGAAATGTTTGAAGCTACTGACTGAATGAAAGGAGCTGGCATCTCACTCTCTTTGAATCTTCTTTATCATGCTAGGATTAACAGGAAAAAGCAAAAAATTTCAGAATTGCACCTTGCAATGTGGAGATATTACTGTTTGTGCATTTACAATATTCATTGATTTTTGCCATTGAAAAACGTCCAGAAATGTTTGAAGCTACTGACTGAATGAAAGGAGCTGGCATCTCACTCTCTTTGAATCTTCTTTATCATGCTAGGATTAGCAGGAAAAAGCAAAAAATTTCAGAATTGCACCTTGCAATGTGGAGATATTACTGTTTGTGCATTTACAATATTCATTGATTTTTGCCATTGAAAAACATGTTTTTCATATACCAGAAATGTTTGAAGCTACTGACTGAATGAAAGGAGCTGGCATCTCACTCTCTTTGAATCTTCTTTATCATGCTAGGATTAGCAGGAAAAAGCAAAATATTTCAGAATTGCACCTTGCAATGTGGAGATATTACTGTTTGTGCATTTACAATATTCATTGATTTTTGCCATTGAAAAACATGTTTTTCATATACCAGAAATGTTTGAAGCTACTGACTGAATGAAAGGAGCTGGCATCTCACTCTCTTTGAATCTTCTTTATCATGCTAGGATTAACAGGAAAAAGCAAAAAATTTCAGAATTGCACCTTGCAATGTGGAGATATTACTGTTTGTGCATTTACAATATTCATTGATTTTTGCCATTGAAAAACATGTTTTTCATATACCAGAAATGTTTGAAGCTACTGACTGAATGAAAGGAGCTGGCATCTCACTCTCTTTGAATCTTCTTTATCATGCTAGGATTAACAGGAAAAAGCAAAAAATTTCAGAATTGCACCTTGCAATGTGGAGATATTACTGTTTGTGCATTTACAATATTCATTGATTTTTGCCATTGAAAAACGTCCAGAAATGTTTGAAGCTACTGACTGAATGAAAGGAGCTGGCATCTCACTCTCTTTGAATCTTCTTTATCATGCTAGGATTAGCAGGAAAAAGCAAAAAATTTCAGAATTGCACCTTGCAATGTGGAGATATTACTGTTTGTGCATTTACAATATTCATTGATTTTTGCCATTGAAAAACATGTTTTTCATATACCAGAAATGTTTGAAGCTACTGACTGAATGAAAGGAGCTGGCATCTCACTCTCTTTGAATCTTCTTTATCATGCTAGGATTAGCAGGAAAAAGCAAAAAATTTCAGAATTGCACCTTGCAATGTGGAGATATTACTGTTTGTGCATTTACAATATTCATTGATTTTTGCCATTGAAAAACATGTTTTTCATATACCAGAAATGTTTGAAGCTACTGACTGAATGAAAGGAGCTGGCATCTCACTCTCTTTGAATCTTCTATCATGCTAGGATTAACAGGAAAAAGCTAAAAATTTCAGAATTGCACCGTGCAATGTGGAGATATTACTGTTTGTGCATTTACAATATTCATTGATTTTTGCCATTGAAAAACATGTTTTTCATATACCAGAAATGTTTGAAGCTACTGACTGAATGAAAGGAGCTGGCATCTCACTCTCTTTGAATCTTCTTTATCATGCTAGGATTAGCAGGAAAAAGCAAAAAATTTCAGAATTGCACCTTGCAATGTGGAGATATTACTGTTTGTGCATTTACAATATTCATTGATTTTTGCCATTGAAAAACATGTTTTTCATATACCAGAAATGTTTGAAGCTACTGACTGAATGAAAGGAGCTGGCATCTCACTCTCTTTGAATCTTCTTTATCATGCTATGATTAACAGGAAAAAGCTAAATATTTCAGAATTGCACCGTGCAATGTGGAGATATTACTGTTTGTGCATTTACAATATTCATTGATTTTTGCCATTGAAAAACATGTTTTTCATATACCAGAAATGTTTGAAGCTACTGACTGAATGAAAGGAGCTGGCATCTCACTCTCTTTGAATCTTCTTTATCATGCTAGGATTAGCAGGAAAAAGCAAAAAATTTCAGAATTGCACCTTGCAATGTGGAGATATTACTGTTTGTGCATTTACAATATTCATTGATTTTTGCCGTTGAAAAACATATTTTTCATATACCAGAAATGTTTGAAGCTACTGACTGAATGAAAGGAGCTGGCATCTCACTCTCTTTGAATCTTCTTTATCATGCTAGGATTAACAGGAAAAAGCTAAAAATTTCAGAATTGCACCGTGCAATGTGGAGATATTACTGTTTGTGCATTTACAATATTCATTGATTTTTGCCATTGAAAAACATGTTTTTCATATACCAGAAATGTTTGAAGCTACTGACTGAATGAAAGGAGCTGGCATCTCACTCTCTTTGAATCTTCTTTATCATGCTAGGATTAGCAGGAAAAAGCAAAAAATTTCAGAATTGCACCTTGCAATGTGGAGATATTACTGTTTGTGCATTTACAATATTCATTGATTTTTGCCATTGAAAAACATGTTTTTCATATACCAGAAATGTTTGAAGCTACTGACTGAATGAAAGCAGCTGGCATCTCACTCTCTTTGAATCTTCTTTATCATGCTAGGATTAGCAGGTAAAAGCAAAAAATTTCAGAATTGCACCTTGCAATGTGGAGATATTACTGTTTGTGCATTTACAATATTCCTTGATTTTTGCCATTGAAAAACATGTTTTTCATATACCAGAAATGTTTGAAGCTACTGACTGAATGAAAGGAGCTGGCATCTCACTCTCTTTGAATCTTCTTTATCATGCTAGGATTAACAGGAAAAAGCAAAAAATTTCAGAATTGCACCTTGCAATGTGGAGATATTACTGTTTGTGCATTTACAATATTCATTGATTTTTGCCATTGAAAAACATGTTTTTCATATACCAGAAATGTTTGAAGCTACTGACTGAATGAAAGGAGCTGGCATCTCACTCTCTTTGAATCTTCTTTATCATGCTAGGATTAACAGGAAAAAGCTAAAAATTTCAGAATTGCACCGTGCAATGTGGAGATATTACTGTTTGTGCATTTACAATATTCATTGATTTTTGCCATTGAAAAACATGTTTTTCATATACCAGAAATGTTTGAAGCTACTGACTGAAAGGAGCTGGCATCTCACTCTCTTTGAATCTTCTTTATCATGCTAGGATTAGCAGGAAAAAGCAAAAAATTTCAGAATTGCACCTTGCAATGTGGAGATATTACTGTTTGTGCATTTACAATATTCATTGATTTTTGCCATTGAAAAACATGTTTTTCATATACCAGAAATGTTTGAAGCTACTGCCTGAATGAAAGGAGCTGGCATCTCACTCTCTTTGAATCTTCTTTATCATGCTAGGATTAACAGGAAAAAGCTAAAAATTTCAGAATTGCACCGTGCAATGTGGAGATATTACTGTTTGTGCATTTACAATATTCATTGATTTTTGCCATTGAAAAACATGTTTTTCATATACCAGAAATGTTTGAAGCTACTGACTGAATGAAAGGAGCTGGCATCTCACTCTCTTTGAATCTTCTTTATCATGCTAGGATTAGCAGGAAAAAGCAAAAAATTTCAGAATTGCACCTTGCAATGTGGAGATATTACTGTTTGTGCATTTACAATATTCATTGATTTTTGCCATTGAAAAACATGTTTTTCATATACCAGAAATGTTTGAAGCTACTGACTGAATGAAAGGAGCTGGCATCTCACTCTCTTTGAATCTTCTTTATCATGCTAGGATTAGCAGGAAAAAGCAAAAAATTTCAGAATTGCACCTTGCAATGTGGAGATATTACTGTTTGTGCATTTACAATATTCATTGATTTTTGCCATTGAAAAACATGTTTTTCATATACCAGAAATGTTTGAAGCTACTGACTGAATGAAAGGAGCTGGCATCTCACTCTCTTTGAATCTTCTTTATCATGCTAGGATTAACAGGAAAAAGCAAAAAATTTCAGAATTGCACCTTGCAATGTGGAGATATTACTGTTTGTGCATTTACAATATTCATTGATTTTTGCCATTGAAAAACATGTTTTTCATATACCAGAAATGTTTGAAGCTACTGACTGAATGAAAGGAGCTGGCATCTCACTCTCTTTGAATCTTCTTTATCATGCTAGGATTAACAGGAAAAAGCTAAAAATTTCAGAATTGCACCGTGCAATGTGGAGATATTACTGTTTGTGCATTTACAATATTCATTGATTTTTGCCATTGAAAAACGTTTTTCATATACCAGAAATGTTTGAAGCTACTGACTGAATGAAAGGAGCTGGCATCTCACTCTCTTTGAATCTTCTTTATCATGCTAGGATTAGCAGGAAAAAGCAAAAAATTTCAGAATTGCACCTTGCAATGTGGAGATATTACTGTTTGTGCATTTACAATATTCATTGATTTTTGCCATTGAAAAACATGTTTTTCATATACCAGAAATGTTTGAAGCTACTGACTGAATGAAAGGAGCTGGCATCTCACTCTCTTTGAATCTTCTTTATCATGCTAGGATTAACAGGAAAAAGCTAAAAATTTCAGAATTGCACCGTGCAATGTGGAGATATTACTGTTTGTGCATTTACAATATTCATTGATTTTTGCCATTGAAAAATGTTTTTCATATACCAGAAATGTTTGAAGCTACTGACTGAATGAAAGGAGCTGGCATCTCACTCTCTTTGAATCTTCTTTATCATGCTAGGATTAGCAGGAAAAAGCAAAAAATTTCAGAATTGCACCTTGCAATGTGGAGATATTACTGTTTGTGCATTTACAATATTCATTGATTTTTGCCATTGAAAAACATGTTTTTCATATACCAGAAATGTTTGAAGCTACTGACTGAATGAAAGGAGCTGGCATCTCACTCTCTTTGAATCTTCTTTATCATGCTAGGATTAACAGGAAAAAGCAAAAAATTTCAGAATTGCACCTTGCAATGTGGAGATATTACTGTTTGTGCATTTACAATATTCATTGATTTTTGCCATTGAAAAACATGTTTTTCATATACCAGAAATGTTTGAAGCTACTGACTGAATGAAAGGAGCTGGCATCTCACTCTCTTTGAATCTTCTTTATCATGCTAGGATTAGCAGGAAAAAGCAAAATATTTCAGAATTGCACCTTGCAATGTGGAGATATTACTGTTTGTGCATTTACAATATTCATTGATTTTTGCCATTGAAAAACATGTTTTTCATATACCAGAAATGTTTGAAGCTACTGACTGAATGAAAGGAGCTGGCATCTCACTCTCTTTGAATCTTCTTTATCATGCTAGGATTAACAGGAAAAAGCAAAAAATTTCAGAATTGCACCTTGCAATGTGGAGATATTACTGTTTGTGCATTTACAATATTCATTGATTTTTGCCATTGAAAAACATGTTTTTCATATACCAGAAATGTTTGAAGCTACTGACTGAATGAAAGGAGCTGGCATCTCACTCTCTTTGAATCTTCTTTATCATGCTAGGATTAGCAGGAAAAAGCAAAAAATTTCAGAATTGCACCTTGCAATGTGCAGATATTACTGTTTGTGCATTTACAATATTCATTGATTTTTGCCATTGAAAAACATGTTTTTCATATACCAGAAATGTTTGAAGCTACTGACTGAATGAAAGGAGCTGGCATCTCACTCTCTTTGAATCTTCTTTATCATGCTAGGATTAGCAGGAAAAAGCAAAAAATTTCAGAATTGCACCTTGCAATGTGGAGATATTACTGTTTGTGCATTTACAATATTCATTGATTTTTGCCATTGAAAAACATGTTTTTCATATACCAGAAATGTTTGAAGCTACTGACTGAATGAAAGGAGCTGGCATCTCACTCTCTTTGAATCTTCTATCATGCTAGGATTAACAGGAAAAAGCAAAAAATTTCAGAATTGCACCTTGCAATGTGGAGATATTACTGTTTGTGCATTTACAATATTCATTGATTTTTGCCATTGAAAAACATGTTTTTCATATACCAGAAATGTTTGAAGCTACTGACTGAATGAAAGGAGCTGGCATCTCACTCTCTTTGAATCTTCTTTATCATGCTAGGATTAACAGGAAAAAGCTAAAAATTTCAGAATTGCACCGTGCAATGTGGAGATATTACTGTTTGTGCATTTACAATATTCATTGATTTTTGCCATTGAAAAACATGTTTTTCATATACCAGAAATGTTTGAAGCTACTGACTGAAAGGAGCTGGCATCTCACTCTCTTTGAATCTTCTTTATCATGCTAGGATTAGCAGGAAAAAGCAAAAAATTTCAGAATTGCACCTTGCAATGTGGAGATATTACTGTTTGTGCATTTACAATATTCATTGATTTTTGCCATTGAAAAACATGTTTTTCATATACCAGAAATGTTTGAAGCTACTGACTGAATGAAAGGAGCTGGCATCTCACTCTCTTTGAATCTTCTTTATCATGCTAGGATTAACAGGAAAAAGCTAAAAATTTCAGAATTGCACCGTGCAATGTGGAGATATTACTGTTTGTGCATTTACAATATTCATTGATTTTTGCCATTGAAAAACATGTTTTTCATATACCAGAAATGTTTGAAGCTACTGACTGAATGAAAGGAGCTGGCATCTCACTCTCTTTGAATCTTCTTTATCATGCTAGGATTAGCAGGAAAAAGCAAAAAATTTCAGAATTGCACCTTGCAATGTGGAGATATTACTGTTTGTGCATTTACAATATTCATTGATTTTTGCCATTGAAAAACATGTTTTTCATATACCAGAAATGTTTGAAGCTACTGACTGAATGAAAGGAGCTGGCATCTCACTCTCTTTGAATCTTCTTTATCATGCTAGGATTAACAGGAAAAAGCTAAAAATTTCAGAATTGCACCGTGCAATGTGGAGATATTACTGTTTGTGCATTTACAATATTCATTGATTTTTGCCATTGAAAAACATGTTTTTCATATACCAGAAATGTTTGAAGCTACTGACTGAATGAAAGGAGCTGGCATCTCACTCTCTTTGAATCTTCTTTATCATGCTAGGATTAGCAGGAAAAAGCAAAAAATTTCAGAATTGCACCTTGCAATGTGGAGATATTACTGTTTGTGCATTTACAATATTCATTGATTTTTGCCATTGAAAAACATGTTTTTCATATACCAGAAATGTTTGAAGCTACTGACTGAATGAAAGGAGCTGGCATCTCACTCTCTTTGAATCTTCTTTATCATGCTAGGATTAACAGGAAAAAGCAAAAAATTTCAGAATTGCACCTTGCAATGTGGAGATATTACTGTTTGTGCATTTACAATATTCATTGATTTTTGCCATTGAAAAACATGTTTTTCATATACCAGAAATGTTTGAAGCTACTGACTGAATGAAAGGAGCTGGCATCTCACTCTCTTTGAATCTTCTTTATCATGCTAGGATTAACAGGAAAAAGCTAAAAATTTCAGAATTGCACCGTGCAATGTGGAGATATTAGTTTGTGCATTTACAATATTCATTGATTTTTGCCATTGAAAAACGTTTTTCATATACCAGAAATGTTTGAAGCTACTGACTGAATGAAAGGAGCTGGCATCTCACTCTCTTTGAATCTTCTTTATCATGCTAGGATTAGCAGGAAAAAGCAAAAAATTTCAGAATTGCACCTTGCAATGTGGAGATATTACTGTTTGTGCATTTACAATATTCATTGATTTTTGCCATTGAAAAACATGTTTTTCATATACCAGAAATGTTTGAAGCTACTGACTGAATGAAAGGAGCTGGCATCTCACTCTCTTTGAATCTTCTTTATCATGCTAGGATTAACAGGAAAAAGCTAAAAATTTCAGAATTGCACCGTGCAATGTGGAGATATTACTGTTTGTGCATTTACAATATTCATTGATTTTTGCCATTGAAAAACATGTTTTTCATATACCAGAAATGTTTGAAGCTACTGACTGAATGAAAGGAGCTGGCATCTCACTCTCTTTGAATCTTCTTTATCATGCTAGGATTAGCAGGAAAAAGCAAAAAATTTCAGAATTGCACCTTGCAATGTGGAGATATTACTGTTTGTGCATTTACAATATTCATTGATTTTTGCCATTGAAAAACATGTTTTTCATATACCAGAAATGTTTGAAGCTACTGACTGAATGAAAGGAGCTGGCATCTCACTCTCTTTGATTCTTCTTTATCATGCTAGGATTAACAGGAAAAAGCAAAAAATTTCAGAATTGCACCTTGCAATGTGGAGATATTACTGTTTGTGCATTTACAATATTCATTGATTTTTGCCATTGAAAAACATGTTTTTCATATACCAGAAATGTTTGAAGCTACTGACTGAATGAAAGGAGCTGGCATCTCACTCTCTTTGAATCTTCTTTATCATGCTAGGATTAACAGGAAAAAGCAAAAAATTTCAGAATTGCACCTTGCAATGTGGAGATATTACTGTTTGTGCATTTACAATATTCATTGATTTTTGCCATTGAAAAACGTCCAGAAATGTTTGAAGCTACTGACTGAATGAAAGGAGCTGGCATCTCACTCTCTTTGAATCTTCTTTATCATGCTAGGATTAGCAGGAAAAAGCAAAAAATTTCAGAATTGCACCTTGCAATGTGCAGATATTACTGTTTGTGCATTTACAATATTCATTGATTTTTGCCATTGAAAAACATGTTTTTCATATACCAGAAATATTTGAAGCTACTGACTGAATGAAAGGAGCTGGCATCTCACTCTCTTTGAATCTTCTTTATCATGCTAGGATTAGCAGGAAAAAGCAAAAAATTTCAGAATTGCACCTTGCAATGTGGAGATATTACTGTTTGTGCATTTACAATATTCATTGATTTTTGCCATTGAAAAACATGTTTTTCATATACCAGAAATGTTTGAAGCTACTGACTGAATGAAAGGAGCTGGCATCTCACTCTCTTTGAATCTTCTATCATGCTAGGATTAACAGGAAAAAGCTAAAAATTTCAGAATTGCACCGTGCAATGTGGAGATATTACTGTTTGTGCATTTACAATATTCATTGATTTTTGCCATTGAAAAACATGTTTTTCATATACCAGAAATGTTTGAAGCTACTGACTGAATGAAAGGAGCTGGCATCTCACTCTCTTTGAATCTTCTTTATCATGCTAGGATTAACAGGAAAAAGCTAAATATTTCAGAATTGCACCGTGCAATGTGGAGATATTACTGTTTGTGCATTTACAATATTCATTGATTTTTGCCATTGAAAAACATGTTTTTCATATACCAGAAATGTTTGAAGCTACTGACTGAATGAAAGGAGCTGGCATCTCACTCTCTTTGAATCTTCTTTATCATGCTAGGATTAGCAGGAAAAAGCAAAAAATTTCAGAATTGCACCTTGCAATGTGGAGATATTACTGTTTGTGCATTTACAATATTCATTGATTTTTGCCATTGAAAAACATGTTTTTCATATACCAGAAATGTTTGAAGCTACTGACTGAATGAAAGGAGCTGGCATCTCACTCTCTTTGAATCTTCTTTATCATGCTAGGATTAACAGGAAAAAGCAAAAAATTTCAGAATTGCACCTTGCAATGTGGAGATATTACTGTTTGTGCATTTACAATATTCATTGATTTTTGCCATTTAAAAACATGTTTTTCATATACCAGAAATGTTTGAAGCTACTGACTGAATGAAAGGAGCTGGCATCTCACTCTCTTTGAATCTTCTTTATCATGCTAGGATTAACAGGAAAAAGCTAAAAATTTCAGAATTGCACCGTGCAATGTGGAGATATTACTGTTTGTGCATTTACAATATTCATTGATTTTTGCCATTGAAAAACGTTTTTCATATACCAGAAATGTTTGAAGCTACTGACTGAATGAAAGGAGCTGGCATCTCACTCTCTTTGAATCTTCTTTATCATGCTAGGATTAGCAGGAAAAAGCAAAAAATTTCAGAATTGCACCTTGCAATGTGGAGATATTACTGTTTGTGCATTTACAATATTCATTGATTTTTGCCATTGAAAAACATGTTTTTCATATACCAGAAATGTTTGAAGCTACTGACTGAATGAAAGGAGCTGGCATCTCACTCTCTTTGAATCTTCTTTATCATGCTAGGATTAGCAGGAAAAAGCAAAAAATTTCAGAATTGCACCTTGCAATGTGGAGATATTACTGTTTGTGCATTTACAATATTCATTGATTTTTGCCATTGAAAAACATGTTTTTCATATACCAGAAATGTTTGAAGCTACTGACTGAATGAAAGGAGCTGGCATCTCACTCTCTTTGAATCTTCTTTATCATGCTAGGATTAACAGGAAAAAGCTAAAAATTTCAGAATTGCACCGTGCAATGTGGAGATATTACTGTTTGTGCATTTACAATATTCATTGATTTTTGCCATTGAAAAACATGTTTTTCATATACCAGAAATGTTTGAAGCTACTGACTGAATGAAAGGAGCTGGCATCTCACTCTCTTTGAATCTTCTTTATCATGCTAGGATTAGCAGGAAAAAGCAAAAAATTTCAGAATTGCACCTTGCAATGTGGAGATATTACTGTTTGTGCATTTACAATATTCATTGATTTTTGCCATTGAAAAACATGTTTTTCATATACCAGAAATGTTTGAAGCTACTGACTGAATGAAAGGAGCTGGCATCTCACTCTCTTTGAATCTTCTTTATCATGCTAGGATTAACAGGAAAAAGCAAAAAATTTCAGAATTGCACCTTGCAATGTGGAGATATTACTGTTTGTGCATTTACAATATTCATTGATTTTTGCCATTGAAAAACATGTTTTTCATATACCAGAAATGTTTGAAGCTACTGACTGAATGAAAGGAGCTGGCATCTCACTCTCTTTGAATCTTCTTTATCATGCTAGGATTAACAGGAAAAAGCAAAAAAATTCAGAATTGCACCTTGCAATGTGGAGATATTACTGTTTGTGCATTTACAATATTCATTGATTTTTGCCATTGAAAAACGTCCAGAAATGTTTGAAGCTACTGACTGAATGAAAGGAGCTGGCATCTCACTCTCTTTGAATCTTCTTTATCATGCTAGGATTAGCAGGAAAAAGCAAAAAATTTCAGAATTGCACCTTGCAATGTGCAGATATTACTGTTTGTGCATTTACAATATTCATTGATTTTTGCCATTGAAAAACATGTTTTTCATATACCAGAAATGTTTGAAGCTACTGACTGAATGAAAGGAGCTGGCATCTCACTCTCTTTGAATCTTCTTTATCATGCTAGGATTAGCAGGAAAAAGCAAAAAATTTCAGAATTGCACCTTGCAATGTGGAGATATTACTGTTTGTGCATTTACAATATTCATTGATTTTTGCCATTGAAAAACATGTTTTTCATATACCAGAAATGTTTGAAGCTACTGACTGAATGAAAGGAGCTGGCATCTCACTCTCTTTGAATCTTCTTTATCATGCTAGGATTAGCAGGAAAAAGCAAAAAATTTCAGAATTGCACCTTGCAATGTGGAGATATTACTGTTTGTGCATTTACAATATTCATTGATTTTTGCCATTGAAAAACATGTTTTTCATATACCAGAAATGTTTGAAGCTACTGACTGAATGAAAGGAGCTGGCATCTCACTCTCTTTGAATCTTCTTTATCATGCTAGGATTAACAGGAAAAAGCTAAATATTTCAGAATTGCACCGTGCAATGTGGAGATATTACTGTTTGTGCATTTACAATATTCATTGATTTTTGCCATTGAAAAACATGTTTTTCATATACCAGAAATGTTTGAAGCTACTGACTGAATGAAAGGAGCTGGCATCTCACTCTCTTTGAATCTTCTTTATCATGCTAGGATTAGCAGGAAAAAGCAAAAAATTTCAGAATTGCACCTTGCAATGTGGAGATATTACTGTTTGTGCATTTACAATATTCATTGATTTTTGCCATTGAAAAACATGTTTTTCATATACCAGAAATGTTTGAAGCTACTGACTGAATGAAAGGAGCTGGCATCTCACTCTCTTTGAATCTTCTTTATCATGCTAGGATTAACAGGAAAAAGCTAAAAATTTCAGAATTGCACCGTGCAATGTGGAGATATTACTGTTTGTGCATTTACAATATTCATTGATTTTTGCCATTGAAAAACATGTTTTTCATATACCAGAAATGTTTGAAGCTACTGACTGAATGAAAGGAGCTGGCATCTCACTCTCTTTGAATCTTCTTTATCATGCTAGGATTAGCAGGAAAAAGCAAAAAATTTCAGAATTGCACCTTGCAATGTGGAGATATTACTGTTTGTGCATTTACAATATTCATTGATTTTTGCCATTGAAAAACATGTTTTTCATATACCAGAAATGTTTGAAGCTACTGACTGAATGAAAGGAGCTGGCATCTCACTCTCTTTGAATCTTCTTTATCATGCTAGGATTAGCAGGTAAAAGCAAAAAATTTCAGAATTGCACCTTGCAATGTGGAGATATTACTGTTTGTGCATTTACAATATTCATTGATTTTTGCCATTGAAAAACGTCCAGAAATGTTTGAAGCTACTGACTGAATGAAAGGAGCTGGCATCTCACTCTCTTTGAATCTTCTTTATCATGCTAGGATTAGCAGGAAAAAGCAAAAAATTTCAGAATTGCACCTTGCAATGTGCAGATATTACTGTTTGTGCATTTACAATATTCATTGATTTTTGCCATTGAAAAACATGTTTTTCATATACCAGAAATGTTTGAAGCTACTGACTGAATGAAAGGAGCTGGCATCTCACTCTCTTTGAATCTTCTTTATCATGCTAGGATTAGCAGGAAAAAGCAAAAAATTTCAGAATTGCACCTTGCAATGTGGAGATATTACTGTTTGTGCATTTACAATATTCATTGATTTTTGCCATTGAAAAACATGTTTTTCATATACCAGAAATGTTTGAAGCTACTGACTGAATGAAAGGAGCTGGCATCTCACTCTCTTTGAATCTTCTTTATCATGCTAGGATTAACAGGAAAAAGCAAAAAATTTCAGAATTGCACCTTGCAATGTGGAGATATTACTGTTTGTGCATTTACAATATTCATTGATTTTTGCCATTGAAAAACATGTTTTTCATATACCAGAAATGTTTGAAGCTACTGACTGAATGAAAGGAGCTGGCATCTCACTCTCTTTGAATCTTCTTTATCATGCTAGGATTAACAGGAAAAAGCTAAAAATTTCAGAATTGCACCGTGCAATGTGGAGATATTACTGTTTGTGCATTTACAATATTCATTGATTTTTGCCATTGAAAAACATGTTTTTCATATACCAGAAATGTTTGAAGCTACTGACTGAAAGGAGCTGGCATCTCACTCTCTTTGAATCTTCTTTATCATGCTAGGATTAGCAGGAAAAAGCAAAAAATTTCAGAATTGCACCTTGCAATGTGGAGATATTACTGTTTGTGCATTTACAATATTCATTGATTTTTGCCATTGAAAAACATGTTTTTCATATACCAGAAATGTTTGAAGCTACTGACTGAATGAAAGGAGCTGGCATCTCACTCTCTTTGAATCTTCTTTATCATGCTAGGATTAACAGGAAAAAGCTAAAAATTTCAGAATTGCACCGTGCAATGGCCAGATATTACTGTTTGTGCATTTACAATATTCATTGATTTTTGCCATTGAAAAACATGTTTTTCATACACCAGAAATGTTTGAAGCTACTGACTGAATGAAAGGAGCTGGCATCTCACTCTCTTTGAATCTTCTTTATCATGCTAGGATTAGCAGGAAAAAGCAAAAAATTTCAGAATTGCACCTTGCAATGTGGAGATATTACTGTTTGTGCATTTTCAATATTCATTGATTTTTGCCATTGAAAAACATGTTTTTCATATACCAGAAATGTTTGAAGCTACTGACTGAATGAAAGGAGCTGGCATCTCACTCTCTTTGAATCTTCTTTATCATGCTAGGATTAACAGGAAAAAGCTAAAAATTTCAGAATTGCACCGTGCAATGTGGAGATATTACTGTTTGTGCATTTACAATATTCATTGATTTTTGCCATTGAAAAACATGTTTTTCATATACCAGAAATGTTTGAAGCTACTGACTGAATGAAAGGAGCTGGCATCTCACTCTCTTTGAATCTTCTTTATCATGCTAGGATTAGCAGGAAAAAGCAAAAAATTTCAGAATTGCACCTTGCAATGTGGAGATATTACTGTTTGTGCATTTACAATATTCATTGATTTTTGCCATTGAAAAACATGTTTTTCATATACCAGAAATGTTTGAAGCTACTGACTGAATGAAAGGAGCTGGCATCTCACTCTCTTTGAATCTTCTTTATCATGCTAGGATTAACAGGAAAAAGCAAAAAATTTCAGAATTGCACCTTGCAATGTGGAGATATTACTGTTTGTGCATTTACAATATTCATTGATTTTTGCCATTGAAAAACATGTTTTTCATATACCAGAAATGTTTGAAGCTACTGACTGAATGAAAGGAGCTGGCATCTCACTCTCTTTGAATCTTCTTTATCATGCTAGGATTAACAGGAAAAAGCTAAAAATTTCAGAATTGCACCGTGCAATGTGGAGATATTACTGTTTGTGCATTTACAATATTCATTGATTTTTGCCATTGAAAAACGTTTTTCATATACCAGAAATGTTTGAAGCTACTGACTGAATGAAAGGATCTGGCATCTCACTCTCTTTGAATCTTCTTTATCATGCTAGGATTAGCAGGAAAAAGCAAAAAATTTCAGAATTGCACCTTGCAATGTGGAGATATTACTGTTTGTGCATTTACAATATTCATTGATTTTTGCCATTGAAAAACATGTTTTTCATATACCAGAAATGTTTGAAGCTACTGACTGAATGAAAGGAGCTGGCATCTCACTCTCTTTGAATCTTCTTTATCATGCTAGGATTAACAGGAAAAAGCTAAAAATTTCAGAATTGCACCGTGCAATGTGGAGATATTACTGTTTGTGCATTTACAATATTCATTGATTTTTGCCATTGAAAAACGTTTTTCATATACCAGAAATGTTTGAAGCTACTGACTGAATGAAAGGAGCTGGCATCTCACTCTCTTTGAATCTTCTTTATCATGCTAGGATTAGCAGGAAAAAGCAAAAAATTTCAGAATTGCACCTTGCAATGTGGAGATATTACTGTTTGTGCATTTACAATATTCATTGATTTTTGCCATTGAAAAACATGTTTTTCATATACCAGAAATGTTTGAAGCTACTGACTGAATGAAAGGAGCTGGCATCTCACTCTCTTTGAATCTTCTTTATCATGCTAGGATTAACAGGAAAAAGCTAAAAATTTCAGAATTGCACCGTGCAATGTGGAGAAATTACTGTTTGTGCATTTACAATATTCATTGATTTTTGCCATTGAAAAACATGTTTTTCATATACCAGAAATGTTTGAAGCTACTGACTGAATGAAAGGAGCTGGCATCTCACTCTCTTTGAATCTTCTTTATCATGCTAGGATTAGCAGGAAAAAGCAAAAAATTTCAGAATTGCACCTTGCAATGTGGAGATATTACTGTTTGTGCATTTACAATATTCATTGATTTTTGCCATTGAAAAACATGTTTTTCATATACCAGAAATGTTTGAAGCTACTGACTGAATGAAAGGAGCTGGCATCTCACTCTCTTTGAATCTTCTTTATCATGCTAGGATTAGCAGGAAAAAGCAAAATATTTCAGAATTGCACCTTGCAATGTGGAGATATTACTGTTTGTGCATTTACAATATTCATTGATTTTTGCCATTGAAAAACATGTTTTTCATATACCAGAAATGTTTGAAGCTACTGACTGAATGAAAGGAGCTGGCATCTCACTCTCTTTGAATCTTCTTTATCATGCTAGGATTAACAGGAAAAAGGAAAAAATTTCAGAATTGCACCTTGCAATGTGGAGATATTACTGTTTGTGCATTTACAATATTCATTGATTTTTGCCATTGAAAAACATGTTTTTCATATACCAGAAATGTTTGAAGCTACTGACTGAATGAAAGGAGCTGGCATCTCACTCTCTTTGAATCTTCTTTATCATGCTAGGATTAACAGGAAAAAGCAAAAAATTTCAGAATTGCACCTTGCAATGTGGAGATATTACTGTTTGTGCATTTACAATATTCATTGATTTTTGCCATTGAAAAACGTCCAGAAATGTTTGAAGCTACTGACTGAATGAAAGGAGCTGGCATCTCACTCTCTTTGAATCTTCTTTATCATGCTAGGATTAGCAGGAAAAAGCAAAAAATTTCAGAATTGCACCTTGCAATGTGGAGATATTACTGTTTGTGCATTTACAATATTCATTGATTTTTGCCATTGAAAAACATGTTTTTCATATACCAGAAATGTTTGAAGCTACTGACTGAATGAAAGGAGCTGGCATCTCACTCTCTTTGAATCTTCTTTATCATGCTAGGATTAGCAGGAAAAAGCAAAAAATTTCAGAATTGCACCTTGCAATGTGGAGATATTACTGTTTGTGCATTTACAATATTCATTGATTTTTGCCATTGAAAAACATGTTTTTCATATACCAGAAATGTTTGAAGCTACTGACTGAATGAAAGGAGCTGGCATCTCACTCTCTTTGAATCTTCTATCATGCTAGGATTAACAGGAAAAAGCTAAAAATTTCAGAATTGCACCGTGCAATGTGGAGATATTACTGTTTGTGCATTTACAATATTCATTGATTTTTGCCATTGAAAAACATGTTTTTCATATACCAGAAATGTTTGAAGCTACTGACTGAATGAAAGGAGCTGGCATCTCACTCTCTTTGAATCTTCTTTATCATGCTAGGATTAGCAGGAAAAAGCAAAAAATTTCAGAATTGCACCTTGCAATGTGGAGATATTACTGTTTGTGCATTTACAATATTCATTGATTTTTGCCATTGAAAAACATGTTTTTCATATACCAGAAATGTTTGAAGCTACTGACTGAATGAAAGGAGCTGGCATCTCACTCTCTTTGAATCTTCTTTATCATGCTAGGATTAACAGGAAAAAGCTAAAAATTTCAGAATTGCACCGTGCAATGTGGAGATATTACTGTTTGTGCATTTACAATATTCATTGATTTTTGCCATTGAAAAACATGTTTTTCATATACCAGAAATGTTTGAAGCTACTGACTGAATGAAAGGAGCTGGCATCTCACTCTCTTTGAATCTTCTTTATCATGCTAGGATTAGCAGGAAAAAGCAAAAAATTTCAGAATTGCACCTTGCAATGTGGAGATATTACTGTTTGTGCATTTACAATATTCATTGATTTTTGCCATTGAAAAACATGTTTTTCATATACCAGAAATGTTTGAAGCTACTGACTGAATGAAAGGAGCTGGCATCTCACTCTCTTTGAATCTTCTTTATCATGCTAGGATTAGCAGGAAAAAGCAAAATATTTCAGAATTGCACCTTGCAATGTGGAGATATTACTGTTTGTGCATTTACAATATTCATTGATTTTTGCCATTGAAAAACATGTTTTTCATATACCAGAAATGTTTGAAGCTACTGACTGAATGAAAGGAGCTGGCATCTCACTCTCTTTGAATCTTCTTTATCATGCTAGGATTAACAGGAAAAAGCAAAAAATTTCAGAATTGCACCTTGCAATGTGGAGATATTACTGTTTGTGCATTTACAATATTCATTGATTTTTGCCATTGAAAAACGTCCAGAAATGTTTGAAGCTACTGACTGAATGAAAGGAGCTGGCATCTCACTCTCTTTGAATCTTCTTTATCATGCTAGGATTAGCAGGAAAAAGCAAAAAATTTCAGAATTGCACCTTGCAATGTGCAGATATTACTGTTTGTGCATTTACAATATTCATTGATTTTTGCCATTGAAAAACATGTTTTTCATATACCAGAAATGTTTGAAGCTACTGACTGAATGAAAGGAGCTGGCATCTCACTCTCTTTGAATCTTCTTTATCATGCTAGGATTAGCAGGAAAAAGCAAAAAATTTCAGAATTGCACCTTGCAATGTGGAGATATTACTGTTTGTGCATTTACAATATTCATTGATTTTTGCCATTGAAAAACATGTTTTTCATATACCAGAAATGTTTGAAGCTACTGACTGAATGAAAGGAGCTGGCATCTCACTCTCTTTGAATCTTCTATCATGCTAGGATTAACAGGAAAAAGCTAAAAATTTCAGAATTGCACCGTGCAATGTGGAGATATTACTGTTTGTGCATTTACAATATTCATTGATTTTTGCCATTGATAAACATGTTTTTCATATACCAGAAATGTTTGAAGCTACTGACTGAATGAAAGGAGCTGGCATCTCACTCTCTTTGAATCTTCTTTATCATGCTAGGATTAGCAGGAAAAAGCAAAAAATTTCAGAATTGCACCTTGCAATGTGGAGATATTACTGTTTGTGCATTTACAATATTCATTGATTTTTGCCATTGAAAAACATGTTTTTCATATACCAGAAATGTTTGAAGCTACTGACTGAATGAAAGGAGCTGGCATCTCACTCTCTTTGAATCTTCTTTATCATGCTAGGATTAACAGGAAAAAGCTAAATATTTCAGAATTGCACCGTGCAATGTGGAGATATTACTGTTTGTGCATTTACAATATTCATTGATTTTTGCCATTGAAAAACATGTTTTTCATATACCAGAAATGTTTGAAGCTACTGACTGAATGAAAGGAGCTGGCATCTCACTCTCTTTGAATCTTCTTTATCATGCTAGGATTAGCAGGAAAAAGCAAAAAATTTCAGAATTGCACCTTGCAATGTGGAGATATTACTGTTTGTGCATTTACAATATTCATTGATTTTTGCCATTGAAAAACATGTTTTTCATATACCAGAAATGTTTGAAGCTACTGACTGAATGAAAGGAGCTGGCATCTCACTCTCTTTGAATCTTCTTTATCATGCTAGGATTAACAGGAAAAAGCTAAAAATTTCAGAATTGCACCGTGCAATGTGGAGATATTACTGTTTGTGCATTTACAATATTCATTGATTTTTGCCATTGAAAAACATGTTTTTCATATACCAGAAATGTTTGAAGCTACTGACTGAATGAAAGGAGCTGGCATCTCACTCTCTTTGAATCTTCTTTATCATGCTAGGATTAGCAGGTAAAAGCAAAAAATTTCAGAATTGCACCTTGCAATGTGGAGATATTACTGTTTGTGCATTTACAATATTCATTGATTTTTGCCATTGAAAAACATGTTTTTCATATACCAGAAATGTTTGAAGCTACTGACTGAATGAAAGGAGCTGGCATCTCACTCTCTTTGAATCTTCTTTATCATGCTAGGATTAGCAGGTAAAAGCAAAAAATTTCAGAATTGCACCTTGCAATGTGGAGATATTACTGTTTGTGCATTTACAATATTCATTGATTTTTGCCATTGAAAAACATGTTTTTCATATACCAGAAATGTTTGAAGCTACTGACTGAATGAAAGGAGCTGGCATCTCACTCTCTTTGAATCTTCTTTATCATGCTAGGATTAACAGGAAAAAGCAAAAAATTTCAGAATTGCACCTTGCAATGTGGAGATATTACTGTTTGTGCATTTACAATATTCATTGATTTTTGCCATTGAAAAACATGTTTTTCATATACCAGAAATGTTTGAAGCTACTGACTGAATGAAAGGAGCTGGCATCTCACTCTCTTTGAATCTTCTTTATCATGCTAGGATTAGCAGGTAAAAGCAAAAAATTTCAGAATTGCACCTTGCAATGTGGAGATATTACTGTTTGTGCATTTACAATATTCATTGATTTTTGCCATTGAAAAACATGTTTTTCATATACCAGAAATGTTTGAAGCTACTGACTGAATGAAAGGAGCTGGCATCTCACTCTCTTTGAATCTTCTTTATCATGCTAGGATTAGCAGGTAAAAGCAAAAAATTTCAGAATTGCACCTTGCAATGTGGAGATATTACTGTTTGTGCATTTACAATATTCATTGATTTTTGCCATTGAAAAACATGTTTTTCATATACCAGAAATGTTTGAAGCTACTGACTGAAAGGAGCTGGCATCTCACTCTCTTTGAATCTTCTTTATCATGCTAGGATTAGCAGGAAAAAGCAAAAAATTTCAGAATTGCACCTTGCAATGTGGAGATATTACTGTTTGTGCATTTACAATATTCATTGATTTTTGCCATTGAAAAACATGTTTTTCATATACCAGAAATGTTTGAAGCTACTGACTGAATGAAAGGAGCTGGCATCTCACTCTCTTTGAATCTTCTTTATCATGCTAGGATTAACAGGAAAAAGCTAAAAATTTCAGAATTGCACCGTGCAATGTGGAGATATTACTGTTTGTGCATTTACAATATTCATTGATTTTTGCCATTGAAAAACATGTTTTTCATATACCAGAAATGTTTGAAGCTACTGACTGAATGAAAGGAGCTGGCATCTCACTCTCTTTGAATCTTCTTTATCATGCTAGGATTAGCAGGAAAAAGCAAAAAATTTCAGAATTGCACCTTGCAATGTGGAGATATTACTGTTTGTGCATTTACAATATTCATTGATTTTTGCCATTGAAAAACATGTTTTTCATATACCAGAAATGTTTGAAGCTACTGACTGAATGAAAGGAGCTGGCATCTCACTCTCTTTGAATCTTCTTTATCATGCTAGGATTAACAGGAAAAAGCTAAAAATTTCAGAATTGCACCGTGCAATGTGGAGATATTACTGTTTGTGCATTTACAATATTCATTGATTTTTGCCATTGAAAAACATGTTTTTCATATACCAGAAATGTTTGAAGCTACTGACTGAATGAAAGGAGCTGGCATCTCACTCTCTTTGAATCTTCTTTATCATGCTAGGATTAGCAGGAAAAAGCAAAAAATTTCAGAATTGCACCTTGCAATGTGGAGATATTACTGTTTGTGCATTTACAATATTCATTGATTTTTGCCATTGAAAAACATGTTTTTCATATACCAGAAATGTTTGAAGCTACTGACTGAATGAAAGGAGCTGGCATCTCACTCTCTTTGAATCTTCTTTATCATGCTAGGATTAACAGGAAAAAGCTAAAAATTTCAGAATTGCACCGTGCAATGTGGAGATATTACTGTTTGTGCATTTACAATATTCATTGATTTTTGCCATTGAAAAACATGTTTTTCATATACCAGAAATGTTTGAAGCTACTAACTGAATGAAAGGAGCTGGCATCTCACTCTCTTTGAATCTTCTTTATCATGCTAGGATTAGCAGGAAAAAGCAAAAAATTTCAGAATTGCACCTTGCAATGTGGAGATATTACTGTTTGTGCATTTACAATATTCATTGATTTTTGCCATTGAAAAACATGTTTTTCATATACCAGAAATGTTTGAAGCTACTGACTGAATGAAAGGAGCTGGCATCTCACTCTCTTTGAATCTTCTTTATCATGCTAGGATTAACAGGAAAAAGCTAAAAATTTCAGAATTGCACCTTGCAATGTGGAGATATTACTGTTTGTGCATTTACAATATTCATTGATTTTTGCCATTGAAAAACATGTTTTTCATATACCAGAAATGTTTGAAGCTACTGACTGAAAGGAGCTGGCATCTCACTCTCTTTGAATCTTCTTTATCATGCTAGGATTAGCAGGAAAAAGCAAAAAATTTCAGAATTGCACCTTGCAATGTGGAGATATTACTGTTTGTGCATTTACAATATTCATTGATTTTTGCCATTGAAAAACATGTTTTTCATATACCAGAAATGTTTGAAGCTACTGACTGAATGAAAGGAGCTGGCATCTCACTCTCTTTGAATCTTCTTTATCATGCTAGGATTAACAGGAAAAAGCTAAAAATTTCAGAATTGCACCGTGCAATGTGGAGATATTACTGTTTGTGCATTTACAATATTCATTGATTTTTGCCATTGAAAAACATGTTTTTCATATACCAGAAATGTTTGAAGCTACTGACTGAATGAAAGGAGCTGGCATCTCACTCTCTTTGAATCTTCTTTATCATGCTAGGATTAGCAGGAAAAAGCAAAAAATTTCAGAATTGCACCTTGCAATGTGGAGATATTACTGTTTGTGCATTTACAATATTCATTGATTTTTGCCATTGAAAAACATGTTTTTCATATACCAGAAATGTTTGAAGCTACTGACTGAATGAAAGGAGCTGGCATCTCACTCTCTTTGAATCTTCTTTATCATGCTAGGATTAACAGGAAAAAGCTAAAAATTTCAGAATTGCACCGTGCAATGTGGAGATATTACTGTTTGTGCATTTACAATATTCATTGATTTTTGCCATTGAAAAACATGTTTTTCATATACCAGAAATGTTTGAAGCTACTGACTGAATGAAAGGAGCTGGCATCTCACTCTCTTTGAATCTTCTTTATCATGCTAGGATTAGCAGGAAAAAGCAAAAAATTTCAGAATTGCACCTTGCAATGTGGAGATATTACTGTTTGTGCATTTACAATATTCATTGATTTTTGCCATTGAAAAACATGTTTTTCATATACCAGAAATGTTTGAAGCTACTGACTGAATGAAAGGAGCTGGCATCTCACTCTCTTTGAATCTTCTTTATCATGCTAGGATTAACAGGAAAAAGCTAAAAATTTCAGAATTGCACCGTGCAATGTGGAGATATTACTGTTTGTGCATTTACAATATTCATTGATTTTTGCCATTGAAAAACATGTTTTTCATATACCAGAAATGTTTGAAGCTACTAACTGAATGAAAGGAGCTGGCATCTCACTCTCTTTGAATCTTCTTTATCATGCTAGGATTAGCAGGAAAAAGCAAAAAATTTCAGAATTGCACCTTGCAATGTGGAGATATTACTGTTTGTGCATTTACAATATTCATTGATTTTTGCCATTGAAAAACATGTTTTTCATATACCAGAAATGTTTGAAGCTACTGACTGAATGAAAGGAGCTGGCATCTCACTCTCTTTGAATCTTCTTTATCATGCTAGGATTAACAGGAAAAAGCTAAAAATTTCAGAATTGCACCGTGCAATGTGGAGATATTACTGTTTGTGCATTTACAATATTCATTGATTTTTGCCATTGAAAAACATGTTTTTCATATACCAGAAATGTTTGAAGCTACTGACTGAATGAAAGGAGCTGGCATCTCACTCTCTTTGAATCTTCTTTATCATGCTAGGATTAGCAGGAAAAAGCAAAAAATTTCAGAATTGCACCTTGCAATGTGGAGATATTACTGTTTGTGCATTTACAATATTCATTGATTTTTGCCATTGAAAAACATGTTTTTCATATACCAGAAATGTTTGAAGCTACTGACTGAATGAAAGGAGCTGGCATCTCACTCTCTTTGAATCTTCTTTATCATGCTAGGATTAACAGGAAAAAGCAAAAAATTTCAGAATTGCACCTTGCAATGTGGAGATATTACTGTTTGTGCATTTACAATATTCATTGATTTTTGCCATTGAAAAACATGTTTTTCATATACCAGAAATGTTTGAAGCTACTGACTGAATGAAAGGAGCTGGCATCTCACTCTCTTTGAATCTTCTTTATCATGCTAGGATTAACAGGAAAAAGCTAAAAATTTCAGAATTGCACCGTGCAATGTGGAGATATTACTGTTTGTGCATTTACAATATTCATTGATTTTTGCCATTGAAAAACGTTTTTCATATACCAGAAATGTTTGAAGCTACTGACTGAATGAAAGGAGCTGGCATCTCACTCTCTTTGAATCTTCTTTATCATGCTAGGATTAGCAGGAAAAAGCAAAAAATTTCAGAATTGCACCTTGCAATGTGGAGATATTACTGTTTGTGCATTTACAATATTCATTGATTTTTGCCATTGAAAAACATGTTTTTCATATAGCAGAAATGTTTGAAGCTACTGACTGAATGAAAGGAGCTGGCATCTCACTCTCTTTGAATCTTCTTTATCATGCTAGGATTAACAGGAAAAAGCTAAAAATTTCAGAATTGCACCGTGCAATGTGGAGATATTACTGTTTGTGCATTTACAATATTCATTGATTTTTGCCATTGAAAAACATGTTTTTCATATACCAGAAATGTTTGAAGCTACTGACTGAATGAAAGGAGCTGGCATCTCACTCTCTTTGAATCTTCTTTATCATGCTAGGATTAGCAGGAAAAAGCAAAAAATTTCAGAATTGCACCTTGCAATGTGGAGATATTACTGTTTGTGCATTTACAATATTCATTGATTTTTGCCATTGAAAAACATGTTTTTCATATACCAGAAATGTTTGAAGCTACTGACTGAATGAAAGGAGCTGGCATCTCACTCTCTTTGAATCTTCTTTATCATGCTAGGATTAGCAGGAAAAAGCAAAATATTTCAGAATTGCACCTTGCAATGTGGAGATATTACTGTTTGTGCATTTACAATATTCATTGATTTTTGCCATTGAAAAACATGTTTTTCATATACCAGAAATGTTTGAAGCTACTGACTGAATGAAAGGAGCTGGCATCTCACTCTCTTTGAATCTTCTTTATCATGCTAGGATTAACAGGAAAAAGCAAAAAATTTCAGAATTGCAATGTGGAGATATTACTGTTTGTGCATTTACAATATTCATTGATTTTTGCCATTGAAAAACATGTTTTTCATATACCAGAAATGTTTGAAGCTACTGACTGAAAGGAGCTGGCATCTCACTCTCTTTGAATCTTCTTTATCATGCTAGGATTAGCAGGAAAAAGCAAAAAATTTCAGAATTGCACCTTGCAATGTGGAGATATTACTGTTTGTGCATTTACAATATTCATTGATTTTTGCCATTGAAAAACATGTTTTTCATATACCAGAAATGTTTGAAGCTACTGACTGAATGAAAGGAGCTGGCATCTCACTCTCTTTGAATCTTCTTTATCATGCTAGGATTAACAGGAAAAAGCTAAAAATTTCAGAATTGCACCGTGCAATGTGGAGATATTACTGTTTGTGCATTTACAATATTCATTGATTTTTGCCATTGAAAAACATGTTTTTCATATACCAGAAATGTTTGAAGCTACTGACTGAATGAAAGGAGCTGGCATCTCACTCTCTTTGAATCTTCTTTATCATGCTAGGATTAGCAGGAAAAAGCAAAAAATTTCAGAATTGCACCTTGCAATGTGGAGATATTACTGTTTGTGCATTTACAATATTCATTGATTTTTGCCATTGAAAAACATGTTTTTCATATACCAGAAATGTTTGAAGCTACTGACTGAATGAAAGGAGCTGGCATCTCACTCTCTTTGAATCTTCTTTATCATGCTAGGATTAACAGGAAAAAGCTAAAAATTTCAGAATTGCACCGTGCAATGTGGAGATATTACTGTTTGTGCATTTACAATATTCATTGATTTTTGCCATTGAAAAACATGTTTTTCATATACCAGAAATGTTTGAAGCTACTGACTGAATGAAAGGAGCTGGCATCTCACTCTCTTTGAATCTTCTTTATCATGCTAGGATTAACAGGAAAAAGCTAAAAATTTCAGAATTGCACCGTGCAATGTGGAGATATTACTGTTTGTGCATTTACAATATTCATTGATTTTTGCCATTGAAAAACGTTTTTCATATACCAGAAATGTTTGAAGCTACTGACTGAATGAAAGGAGCTGGCATCTCACTCTCTTTGAATCTTCTTTATCATGCTAGGATTAGCAGGAAAAAGCAAAAAATTTCAGAATTGCACCTTGCAATGTGGAGATATTACTGTTTGTGCATTTACAATATTCATTGATTTTTGCCATTGAAAAACATGTTTTTCATATAGCAGAAATGTTTGAAGCTACTGACTGAATGAAAGGAGCTGGCATCTCACTCTCTTTGAATCTTCTTTATCATGCTAGGATTAACAGGAAAAAGCTAAAAATTTCAGAATTGCACCGTGCAATGTGGAGATATTACTGTTTGTGCATTTACAATATTCATTGATTTTTGCCATTGAAAAACATGTTTTTCATATACCAGAAATGTTTGAAGCTACTGACTGAATGAAAGGAGCTGGCATCTCACTCTCTTTGAATCTTCTTTATCATGCTAGGATTAGCAGGAAAAAGCAAAAAATTTCAGAATTGCACCTTGCAATGTGGAGATATTACTGTTTGTGCATTTACAATATTCATTGATTTTTGCCATTGAAAAACATGTTTTTCATATACCAGAAATGTTTGAAGCTACTGACTGAATGAAAGGAGCTGGCATCTCACTCTCTTTGAATCTTCTTTATCATGCTAGGATTAGCAGGAAAAAGCAAAATATTTCAGAATTGCACCTTGCAATGTGGAGATATTACTGTTTGTGCATTTACAATATTCATTGATTTTTGCCATTGAAAAACATGTTTTTCATATACCAGAAATGTTTGAAGCTACTGACTGAATGAAAGGAGCTGGCATCTCACTCTCTTTGAATCTTCTTTATCATGCTAGGATTAACAGGAAAAAGCAAAAAATTTCAGAATTGCACCTTGCAATGTGGAGATATTACTGTTTGTGCATTTACAATATTCATTGATTTTTGCCATTGAAAAACATGTTTTTCATATACCAGAAATGTTTGAAGCTACTGACTGAAAGGAGCTGGCATCTCACTCTCTTTGAATCTTCTTTATCATGCTAGGATTAGCAGGAAAAAGCAAAAAATTTCAGAATTGCACCTTGCAATGTGGAGATATTACTGTTTGTGCATTTACAATATTCATTGATTTTTGCCATTGAAAAACATGTTTTTCATATACCAGAAATGTTTGAAGCTACTGACTGAATGAAAGGAGCTGGCATCTCACTCTCTTTGAATCTTCTTTATCATGCTAGGATTAACAGGAAAAAGCTAAAAATTTCAGAATTGCACCGTGCAATGTGGAGATATTACTGTTTGTGCATTTACAATATTCATTGATTTTTGCCATTGAAAAACATGTTTTTCATATACCAGAAATGTTTGAAGCTACTGACTGAATGAAAGGAGCTGGCATCTCACTCTCTTTGAATCTTCTTTATCATGCTAGGATTAGCAGGAAAAAGCAAAAAATTTCAGAATTGCACCTTGCAATGTGGAGATATTACTGTTTGTGCATTTACAATATTCATTGATTTTTGCCATTGAAAAACATGTTTTTCATATACCAGAAATGTTTGAAGCTACTGACTGAATGAAAGGAGCTGGCATCTCACTCTCTTTGAATCTTCTTTATCATGCTAGGATTAACAGGAAAAAGCTAAAAATTTCAGAATTGCACCGTGCAATGTGGAGATATTACTGTTTGTGCATTTACAATATTCATTGATTTTTGCCATTGAAAAACATGTTTTTCATATACCAGAAATGTTTGAAGCTACTGACTGAATGAAAGGAGCTGGCATCTCACTCTCTTTGAATCTTCTTTATCATGCTAGGATTAGCAGGAAAAAGCAAAAAATTTCAGAATTGCACCTTGCAATGTGGAGATATTACTGTTTGTGCATTTACAATATTCATTGATTTTTGCCATTGAAAAACATGTTTTTCATATACCAGAAATGTTTGAAGCTACTGACTGAATGAAAGGAGCTGGCATCTCACTCTCTTTGAATCTTCTTTATCATGCTAGGATTAACAGGAAAAAGCAAAAAATTTCAGAATTGCACCTTGCAATGTGGAGATATTACTGTTTGTGCATTTACAATATTCATTGATTTTTGCCATTGAAAAACATGTTTTTCATATACCAGAAATGTTTGAAGCTACTGACTGAATGAAAGGAGCTGGCATCTCACTCTCTTTGAATCTTCTTTATCATGCTAGGATTAGCAGGAAAAAGCAAAATATTTCAGAATTGCACCTTGCAATGTGGAGATATTACTGTTTGTGCATTTACAATATTCATTGATTTTTGCCATTGAAAAACATGTTTTTCATATACCAGAAATGTTTGAAGCTACTGACTGAATGAAAGGAGCTGGCATCTCACTCTCTTTGAATCTTCTTTATCATGCTAGGATTAACAGGAAAAAGCAAAAAATTTCAGAATTGCACCTTTGCAATGTGGAGATATTACTGTTTGTGCATTTACAATATTCATTGATTTTTGCCATTGAAAAACATGTTTTTCATATACCAGAAATGTTTGAAGCTACTGACTGAATGAAAGGAGCTGGCATCTCACTCTCTTTGAATCTTCTTTATCATGCTAGGATTAACAGGAAAAAGCAAAAAATTTCAGAATTGCACCTTGCAATGTGGAGATATTACTGTTTGTGCATTTACAATATTCATTGATTTTTGCCATTGAAAAACGTCCAGAAATGTTTGAAGCTACTGACTGAATGAAAGGAGCTGGCATCTCACTCTCTTTGAATCTTCTTTATCATGCTAGGATTAGCAGGAAAAAGCAAAAAATTTCAGAATTGCACCTTGCAATGTGCAGATATTACTGTTTGTGCATTTACAATATTCATTGATTTTTGCCATTGAAAAACATGTTTTTCATATACCAGAAATGTTTGAAGCTACTGACTGAATGAAAGGAGCTGGCATCTCACTCTCTTTGAATCTTCTTTATCATGCTAGGATTAGCAGGAAAAAGCAAAAAATTTCAGAATTGCACCTTGCAATGTGGAGATATTACTGTTTGTGCATTTACAATATTCATTGATTTTTGCCATTGAAAAACATGTTTTTCATATACCAGAAATGTTTGAAGCTACTGACTGAATGAAAGGAGCTGGCATCTCACTCTCTTTGAATCTTCTATCATGCTAGGATTAACAGGAAAAAGCTAAAAATTTCAGAATTGCACCGTGCAATGTGGAGATATTACTGTTTGTGCATTTACAATATTCATTGATTTTTGCCATTGAAAAACATGTTTTTCATATACCAGAAATGTTTGAAGCTACTGACTGAATGAAAGGAGCTGGCATCTCACTCTCTTTGAATCTTCTTTATCATGCTAGGATTAGCAGGAAAAAGCAAAAAATTTCAGAATTGCACCTTGCAATGTGGAGATATTACTGTTTGTGCATTTACAATATTCATTGATTTTTGCCATTGAAAAACATGTTTTTCATATACCAGAAATGTTTGAAGCTACTGACTGAATGAAAGGAGCTGGCATCTCACTCTCTTTGAATCTTCTTTATCAT